>NC_056735.1:1997252089-1997277089 GCF_019279795.1 Protopterus annectens
TTCTCCCCCTGCTAAACCACCCTCTGTGAAGGCAGCCTTAATTTTCTGGCTGAAAATACTTATCTCATACCTTCCAACTACAGCCTTTAAACTGCTCTTTGCTGATACTTTTTCTGCCATACTCACCTCTAGTGTTCTTTCCCACTCCGTTCGCCCTATGGGCTCACTCCAATCCCCTACCCTGCCCCCCATTTTCCACCCGCCCCAGTACTCCTAGCTTTATTCCTATCTTACCCCACCCTCTCAGCCTAATTACCCAATACCAGCCCCCCTTTACTCCTCCCACTTATAGCCATCCTTCTTAAACTCTGTAATCTGTACTCCACCCAATAATTATAGTCCCCACCTCTTTCCTTAAATCTCTAGAGTACCCCCATCACTTTGTAAACCCTTTCTTCTTCATAGCCTTCTCTATTTTCCTAACCATTCATACCACTCTCTCTTTGCTCCACTATGCTCTCCTCAAGTTATCACACCCTCCAGTCCCCTAGCCTCCTCTTTCTGTTCCAACTTCCCTTATACTATGCTACCTCATATTCCACCTATGCTTTTCCAATACCACCTACAAAGACAACTACCATACAAACCCACCTTCTCCATCACATTTACTCCCATTTCCACTCTAGCTCTTCTTCTCACATTCAGCCCAACCCTCTGCACCTATTCCAC
Organism: Protopterus annectens; assembly: GCF_019279795.1. Taxonomy (NCBI): domain Eukaryota; kingdom Metazoa; phylum Chordata; order Ceratodontiformes; family Protopteridae; genus Protopterus; species Protopterus annectens. The sequence goes on from NC_056735.1 coordinate 1,997,252,759, forward strand.
CCTAAATTCTCCTCCACTAAATTCAAGACACTGCCACCTGGTCCAATCTGCAATCTACCAAAATTCTTGCCTGGTAGACCAATATGGCTAAAGGATATCTCCTTCAAAAACCTAGTCCAGGCTGGTGATATCCATCCTAACCCTGGTCCTACATCCTTTATTAACAACACTCATCCCTTACCCTCTTCCTCCTGTCTCAACACCCTAAAGATTTTTACAATTAATGCACAAAGTCTAAACAACAAAGTACACCAATTTCAATCTTGGTTAAGCCTTAGCCAACCAGATATCTTAGCCATCTCCAAACCCTAGCTCAAGCCCTTTATCTCCGACTCTGAGATTCTGCCTCAGGATTTCATTGTCTCAGAAATGACCAAATAAATAAAAAAGGTGGAGCACTGCCCTAGTCTACTCCAACCTTCTTACCTTAATTCCCCATCCAAATTCCAATTCCTCAATTCCAGAACACTGAACTAACTGCTGGAATTTTAAAACTAAATAAACATAAAAATATCTGCATCATTGCCCTATATATCTCACCTGGTAACAATATCTCTACACTCGAAAATATTCTCTTATGGGCCTCTACTGAAATTAACTATGAAATGTATATCCTTGGTGATGTGAATATTGACTGGAATAAAATCAATTGCCCCTCTCCCTCCCTATCCATTAACCTCTATAACCGCACTCAAATAATCCCCTTAATCACTCAACCTAACAAAATAAACCCTCCTGGATCCACTATAGATTGGATCCTTGTCTCAGATCCAAATAAAATAACCAATTCTGGCACAATTCCTGATACCTTTAGTGACCACTTCCCAGCCTTCATGCATCGCTCAACTAGTTCATCTCCACACCAGCATCAATACATTCAAACTCATAACCTCAGTAGCTTCAACCCAACTACTTCTCAAATACTTTCAAACAAATGAACTGGCAAATTCTAAACATCCTTCCTCTTGACAAGGCTATAGAATACTTCAATCCATCTTCCTTGATAGTTAAAACTCACTAGTTCCACTAAGAAACAAAAGGAAAAAAAACTAAAACTGTTCCTTGGCTATCCAAAGAAACAAAACAGATTATGCCCCACAGACAAACTATGGATGCTTTACCAAAACAATAAACTGGTCAATATCTTGATCCAACATAAACAGCTCTGCAGCCATGCAAAACGACTAATCACCAAAAACATAAAATCATGCTAGATCAAACTTCAGTCCAATAACAATAAAAACCCAAAAAAATTCTGGAACTCAATAAACTCACTCCTCAATCCAGGCTCCAAGAATAATCGCCGTCCTGACCCAAGTAAATCTGACCTCGAACTAGGCTCTGAATTTAACTCATTTTTCATAGACACTAGTACTACCCTCACCAAGACATTTCCCAATAATAACCCAACTGCTCTACACTCTCCCCCTTCTTACTCACCTCATCTGTTTGAACTCAAACCCATCTCCACTAACTTTATAAAAAAAACTTTTGTCCAAATTTAAACATTGCTGTAACTCTCCTGACAATATTCCCTCTTCCTTCCTAAAATGTGATGCTGATGGCATTGCTCTCCCAATCAGCATAATTATTAACCGATCCATAAAAGAATCATATGTCCCCAAACTCTGGCACTCAGCTTATATTCTTCCTCTTCATAAAGGAGGCAAAAATACCAGCATCCCAAACCTTCGCCCCATTGCTTTGCTCTCATCAATCTCCAAAATCCTAGAAAAATGCAGCCACCTCTAACTTATGCCTTTCCTCACCCAAAACAATCTTTTCACTCCTAAACAGCATGGCTTCCATCCAGGCCATAGCACAATAACTGTTCTACTCTCTTTCCTAGAAACTGTCAATCAAGCCCAAGATTTTGGGCACTTAGTTTCTACTGTTCTACTCGATCTGTCTAAAGCTTTTGATACTGTTTCCTACAAGCAGATTCTCTGTCATCTCTCAAACCTTAATCTTATACATAATGCTTTATCCGGGTTCTCTAGCCATCTATGAGACAGATTCCAGGCAGTAAAATGGAAGAACTCCATATCTTCCTTCCTACCTGCCCCAACTGGCATACCACAGGGACCCATCCTTGGGCCAATGCTTTTTAACATCTTCATCAATAACATTTACACTGCTATTCCTGATGCTAAAAATCATTCAATACGCAGACGATTCAACCTTAGTCTACTTTGCCTCAAACCTCCCTGAATTGCTGACTAAAACCCAAACTACCTTCTCAACAACTGAAAACTGGATGCGCTAAAACCATCTCTCTCCCAATGCAAATAAATCAAAGATTCTACTATTCCCTCCCACAAAGACCCTCTCCTATGATAAAAACAACTTCAAAGTCTATAGTCAAACTAACTCGCCTATAGAAGTAGTCCCCTCTGCCAAACTACTTGGCATTACTGTAGATGAGCACCTCAAGTTTGATATTCATATTCAACAAAATATTAAGAAAACCCATCAAAAGCTAGGTATGCTGTATAGGAAAAATCACTTTCTCTCCAACTCTACCAGGCAAACTCTGGCCTCGAATTATCTTCTTGCTTCCTTATTATACAGAGCCCCTCTCCTAACCAACCTGTCCTCCTCTATCACCTCTAAACTAGAAAACTGCTGCAACAAAATCTCTAAATTTGCCTCTATATCTAAAAATACCACCCATCACTGCCTAACCCTATAATCCCTGAATTGGCTTGAACTCCCAAACTACCTAGACTATCTCCAACTCACTACTGCACATAGAATCATATTTCACCCAACAAAATGTCCAGCTCTAACTAACATCCTTCCCCCTTATACACCCAACAGAGCTCTCAGATCTGAAAATCCGAACTTAATTACTATCCATAAACCTATACATCCTGCTGGTCAACTTCTCCTATCTTTATCACTAGGCAAAAAATGGAATTCCCTTCCCTCCACACTAAGAAACATACCAAACTCAGTAAACTTCAAAACCCAACTATTCAGATCTGTCCACTAAATGGAAATGTACCTGCCTTCCAACAACCTAATCCAAGGGGGTTCTTGCCCTGGTTCCCAAGCTCTACAACTCACATAGTTATCTTCCTATGAGGCTATCTAAGCTCTCAACAATTTCTATAGCTTCTCTCTAAGCTCTCAACAACTCCTACAGCTACCCTCACACAGCCCAACCTTGTAAATATTGCAAATAGCATTCGAATGTTGATGTGTGTATGTAAAGCGTATTTGCATTTTCTTAAAAGGTTTGTATGTAAACTGTTTCCACACCTAACACATATCTGTTTTCCTCAGATGAAACTGTATGATCCCTACCTTCAAGCTTAATGAATTTGTTAACTATGCATGATACTGAATGCATTTATGAGTAACTATTTTGCATAATATCTTTAATATTAACTATCAGTTGTATCTAAATTGTATAATGCATCTTGGAGCTTTTCTGCCCTGGTCTCCACTGAAAATAGGTCAATTCGGCCCAGTTTTCTTCCCCGGTAATCAAACTGCAAATAAATAAATAAATAAATAAAATGTAAGCATGTAACTGAATGTAGTACTTGGTCTGTAATAATGGGATAGATGATTATGAAATAAGTATATGTGCCATCAATACTTGCTGTAATGATGTAATGCTAAACAAATGCTATGGACAAAGCATCTGGCTCTGTCTGCAGTGGGCCATACCTGACAGCTGTGCAGATCATCACAGAATGTCAAGATTTTGCCATCATAGTGTTTGTTCTGTTCCTCCAAACATCTATATTAGTCTGGCAAATAGCTGGAGATGGAAGTAATGAAGTTATAACAGACACATGAGTTTCAGACCCCGCCACCTTCAGAACAGTCAAGGTAATGCGAAATGTATCATGCTACAAACTTCATAGGTTTGTAATAGGCATATCTACAATCTGTCCCTATATATCCCCCCTAATGTTAGGCTTTGTCCAAATGTGATGCTCTAAGAGGTGAATAGGTTGGGTCACAGCTGAGAAGCCTGACACACCCTGGGAAAGGAGAGCTCACATATGGCAACCACTAGAGTGTCTGTCAAACAGTTGTGTCTTTGCCACTGCTAGGTGAGTTAATGGGATGTTGCCCATACCCATATGTTACCTGTGAATATCAGTATTATACATGTTTGTATTGTAAATCTAGGATACTTATATAGGACATGAGCATAGTAAAGCACTGTTGCAGATGTGTGTGTTAAACTGCATGTGAGATATTGACTTACTAACATTCAACTGTACAGTGTTCTTCTGGACAATGTTCACATATGTAACAGATATATGTACTCACTTACACATGTACTTGTGTTATGGCAGCTATAGTAATACTTTATCAAAATTGACTTCCCTGTTTTGTCACCCAGTGATGTGGACCAATGACCAGAAGTCCTGGTATAACAGGTTGAGACATATGATTGAGCTGCAAGACTGTAAATACAGTGTGCCATAATGACATAGAACACAAATGTATACCAGGTATCCCCTGATCATGTGTATGTATGCGTATGTTCAGCTGAAAGGCACAGAAGTAATAACACGGGTCACAAGCAGTCCGGAAAATAGGATGTGCATGTTGCACATGTGTGTAATATCACTGTCACTGCATACAACAAAATAAAATGCGCACTGCTACTGATTGTGGCATTGCCATGACACTGATATGGGTACTACAGTAGGCATGCTTATCACATAGTAATCAGAGAAGTGTACAACTGTGTTATGACCCACTGTCCATGCCTACCACTAACAGATAAATCAACACACATATACACTGGATATCAAAGTGTACACACCCCTATTGGAATACCAGGTCTGTGTGCTGTATGCCAATGAGACCACAGAAAGTCATGTCAAAATGTTTCTCACCTCATATGTGACCCATAACCTGTACAATTCTATTGAAAAAGAAACAAAGCTGTTTCATGGAAGGTGAGCAACCATTGCCGAGTGAAGATGTGATACGACGTTAGACTACAAACCAAGACAAAAATGGATGTTGTAATCATCTCAGCAGGTGTTTACACAACATATCAGTGTAAGGATGTGCACACACATTCAACTGCTTTACTGTACTGAGTATTAATTCTCATACGTTTCTGCAGGAGAGGTTGTTATGTTTCCTACTGAGCTGAGCAGGCTATAGGACACATCACAGGTGGGGATTGTGTTGACATGTGCTTTTGTGGGGTCATGTTCCAATTGCAAAAGTACCATGCATTGTAACAGGGGTGTGTACACTTCATATCCACTGTACCTATATGGAATCAGCAGTATCTTACCTGTACAACCATCATTCACCAATGATAGAGGAATCCCCCTTGGTGGGCAGCACAAAGACACAAAGCACATAATAGGTTGCTATAGTGGCTGTACAGGGACACATTGATGCAGACCACAACTTGGAAGCAAGTGCACTTCTATATGAGCAAGCATGTAGGTTCACAGGTGACTTCCTGTAAGGCTGACTATGACTAGAAGTCAGACATATCCAAACCACCAAGGCCAATTGCAGCCATGTCTACACATATGTACGTAGTCTCAGAGCCACTAACACAGGTCAACCTGTACGGTGTATAAAGCACACCTCATACACACATGCCATGGATACAGGCATCCTGCATCATACAGGATAGGTGGGAACAGTGGCACCCTGTCTACAACATTAGTACAGGGGGATATGTACATCACCCTCACTCCTGCCTACATCAATGGTGAGCATTGACATAACGCTGACTGATGGTACCAACAGCAAGTCCCCATGGACCATGAGAATATCACAGTTTGCCTCCTACATAAACACAGGCATGTGCACACAGTTCCATCACATACTACTTTCAAACAGACACATATCACCATTGACACACCATCCACATGGAAGATGGCCACAGAAATGAATGGTGAATAGAGGATTATGCCATTAAGTGTCAAACATTTGGGGAACTGGACAGGTCAGGGCCAGAAGTGTAATGCAAGATGTCAAAGCCATGATAGTTTACACTGTTATGGTATAGTCTGGATTATTTGCAAGTAATAGCCACTGCTGATGTGCACGTGGACAACCATATGAGGTTTTGTGACCTTTTTTCCTGTTTATGTCTTCCAGGTACAATGTCCTGGGAAAGTCTGCCTGCATTCACAAACCTGATAATGATGCAATCATCCAGTACATCATCATATAACATGCCATCCTCTTGAGCCCACAGGGTCCAGGATCTGCAGCAAAGGACCACCCTGTGGAATGGGCTCATCCACAGGGTTAACGATGTCAGCCTGCACAACAGAAATTACGAGCAGGTGTGGCATCGATGCACAGATTTGATCCGCCACAGCCGTCAGTGTGCTGCTGCAGTTAGGAGGGCCAGATAGCCACAGGTGGGGATCATGCCATCCAGCCCCCACTGATACATGCTGAGGAGCTCCTCACCAGCCTTGGGGCACCCACCCACCAGCCAAGCCAGCAGGCTGAAGACAGCATTGTGGAGGTGGGTACCACCCACACAATGGACAAGGACCATGCAAGTAAGGCCTCAAGGAATATTACTAGACCACTGTTGCTTTTCCATTTTCATCTGTAAAGTATCTATATGCATATGTCAGGTAAGATAGTATGTTGCTGCAGTGTAGTAATGAACAGATGTGCATAACCTCTTGTATTGTGGGTTTGTACTGTTGATGTGCTGAAATGCTGCTCCCACACTGTACCAATGCCACAGGTGTTGCTACTGACATTACTTCTATCTCACAAATATTTAGGTCCCTCTGGTATATAGCTGGGGCAGAAGCCTGTAGCTGGTGAGTATGGAGTTGTTTTGTTCAGGTATGCCAATACACTGGCCATGTTATGACCATGCTAATTGCCATGCACACATTTAACACACCTGCCAATAATGCATGCTGTACATGTTCACTTATTGTTGATGTTAACTGCACTGCATCACAGTGGTCACCATGGTGGCATAGCTGATGGGTATGTAAGAGTACTGCAGTATACCTAACAACCTGTCAGTGCAAGATGTGTGGACAGTTATGAATATAATGGTGAGACAGACGGCCAACAGTAGGGACATGTCTGAAACATTACCCTTATACAGTGGCTACAACAGTGTATACGCCACTATTACAATGGCAACTGTTCCTGATACAAACAATGGCAAATCACAATACCACATTCCACACCTTTTACAACCTGTAATGTGATCCTAACATGAGCAATGAATGTGTAATATGGAATCATATGTTAAGACAACAAATGTGGGGAATACATAACTTAAACACTGGAAGCATATGTGTGCACACACTCAAAATAACATATTGTGGAAGCAGCTTATGATGTACTGGCAGTATTCACTCTTCTTGCGTACACACCTTCCATCATGTACAGGGCCTCAATGTCACACCAAGTCATGGTCTGCTGTCCAAGAAGTATGTCCATGACATTTGCCCACTCACCTGCAACAGAGGCAGTCGTGGCTTGCACACATCTTACAAACCGTGAAATGGATCCCATATCCGAAAGCTAGCACTCAGGATTGAGAAAAGTAGCCTCACCTCACCATTGCATATAGCATGGCAAACAGTGCAGGCAGTCACATATATGTGTATGAAGTATGGGACAAAATTGATGTACAAAATAAACAGATACCCATCCAAAACAGATGACAAAACATGTTGCAAACTGGTCATGAAGGCTGCTCAGAAACATGCAGCAACAGTGAGGAACTTGCAGGAATGTCTAGCAAGTACTGCCTGTGCAGTACCTGTGTCAACAATTGTCTGGATTCTGCATAAGTGTAGGCTATGGGTTAGGGTAATTCAGACAGAAAAGTTGTCCTACATGATACATCATCCAGGACTCTCTACAGGTAGCATAAGCATAACATCAAGTCTCCCAAAAGCATGTGTTGCAATGTGCAATGATGTCAAGAGAGCAAGGCTCAACCCTGCAGACAGTATTCATAAAGATATTTGTGGTGCACAAGCAACATCTCACTCCACCTCAGGACCACCATCTCCAATATTTAGCTTGCTGGTGCCAGTATACATCTTTAGGTTTTCTGTTCATTAGCTGGAATTAGGCTGGTAGACATGGTGTTTGTAATTTGGAATATTGCAAAATAACACTCAAGTGTGGCCCATAGTTGTCAAGCATCTGCAATAAGGCTGAGGATGGGGACGGGTGTTGGCTTGAAACACAGCAGTGAACTGAAGCATACATTCAACGCTTGCTAATAATGGCTGTATCTGAACAAAGTGAAGGCTATGAATTGTGCCAGACATGACCCTGACTCTACAGCAATAGTGAAGCCACTGTGTGACCTCCAAAGACTGTACACATGAGCTGACCTTGCAATCTGGCAGAGTTGGGGGACATTTGTAGGGAAGAGTTGCCAAATAATGGCAAGTGAATATGGGCCATGCTAGTATATCCCTTCCATGAATAGTGACTGCTGTAGTTCACTTAACAGGTGCTTCAACAAACCATTGTGTTAAGGTTGTGCACACTTATGCAAAACACATATTGTATGCATCTCATTCAGCATCTGCATGACTAACACATTTGTTTGATACTGCATTGGATTGCACAGGTCATATGTCACATATCAAGTGTGTGTAATGTTAACAAATGCGGTATTGTGGCCCCAATGCATATCATAAAAGAGGCTAGTATGTCAACAAGGGTGTATACACTCCTCTTATCCACATTAAGCTTTGAAGGTTGTCAGTGTAACTGGATTTTATTGCACATACATACACTGCTGATGATGAGATCTGCAAATCAAAGGACAGGCATTAATTAGTGATATCAGTCCTCATATCATCCCAAGTATGTTTCAGACAAACACATAGGGGCTATGAGCAATAAAGCAAACATAACCGCCACACATATACACATTCAGCAATGGTGTGTACACTTGTGAGGTATGGTGCACAGTACATGCCAGTGTGCTGTTCAGGTGCACAGCAATACTGTGTACATGGATGCAGTGTGTTCCAGGGGAAGGGGCATCACCTAGTAACACAGCTCATGCTTCACAAAGACGTATAATGTTGGTAACAAGGATTGAGTATGGCTGCAGTGCATGCTGTTGAGTGCCATATGTCATGCCTGTTGACTGATGGGTAATGAAAGGTCTGTGTAATATGTTTGTGCCACCTCACCTGTAAGTGTGTGTGTGTGTGTGTGTGTGTGTGTATGTGTGTGTGTGTGTGTGTGTGTGTGTGTGTGTGCATGTGTGCGTGTGTGCGTGTATGTGTTTATATGTGAGTGTGAGTGTGTGTGTGTGTGTGTATGTGTGTGTGTGTGTGTGTGTAGAAGTAACCCATAGCATACAGGTCTTAATTTGCATTTCTTGACTGCCCCGCACAGGTTGCGAGGTGATTCAGGGTTTCTCTTGCAGGCAAACTGATGTTAGTATCCATACAGACTCTGACAATGATGATAGGCATAGTAAGGCACAGGCAGGATTGTCAGGGGCTGAATCTGTGCCATTGGTTGACATCCCACTTTTATCCACCCCATCCCTACTCACAGTCACAATGCCTATACATACCCCATCATCAGTGGCCATAGATGAGGAATAGTTAGTGGGTGGCGACATGGGAAAAGAAAGTGTGGTGACTTTGGCAAGTGTGTCTGTACACAGCAGCCATAGTCAGATGACCAGCAAGGTGCCACACAGGCAGATGTACAAGGGTGCTCGTAGGAGGGCTGCTGGCCATCATGCCCCTGGCAGAAGTGTCAGAGCAGGTGTCACCAGACGCATGTTTCAGGCCATCATGGAGACATATGTACATATGGAGGATTACACCAGAGATAGTCTGAGGCTCCAGAGGGCTACACTTCCTGCTGTATGTGACAACATCTGTGATCTTGCAAGTGCCCATCATTATTTTGCAAAAGTCATGGATAGACAGTTGGGTGAGATGGTGGGAATCCTCGTCCGTGTAGTGTCTGTGGTAGAGCATGTGGTGGGAGTAGGGCATCGGCCACATGGATGTAGGTCAGCAACACCAACAGGTGAGGTCTATGTGGACGTGCAACAACTCACAGATGCTCCCGTAGTGGCAGTACCAGCACCAGCACTGCAGGGGGTGCTGTCCACACCACAATGCAGCAGACCATGTGCACGTGCGTGGTCATGGCTGGTCCCAACAGGGACACAGATCCTGCTGACAAGTGTCATCATCAGGGAAGAATACCATATCTGGGCTTCTGTCTGGTAGTGCCCATGGAACCCTTGGCAGGCATAGTTCCCGTGTCCATGGCCAGACACGGTGAACTGTACACCCTGCAATGGACGGTCTGCAGCTGTCCAACAAACTCCTGCATAGAGCAGTCACATGGCAGAAATGTTTGTATACATACACACACACATCACCAACACAGCTCGGACACCTCCATACCTACACAACACATCTGCACAGCCCATTTAATAAAGAACCCCTAACCCACACACATGATGTCAACCAAAGGGCTCAGTCCAGGCCTCTGGCAAACCCACAACCCACCCTGTGCATAACATGATACCTATGCCACATCCCTGTCATCCATGCCATCGATGTAGGGACATATTAATATGGTTGTGATGCACAGGGTGAATGTACTAAGGTTTAGCAATGTAATGCTGTTTAACATTTTTTTCAGCTGGAATGAGTAATGCTTACAAATCAGGGTGTGTAGCTGTCCAGCAATGATGCATTATAGCTGTTATTAACTCTGACTGTTGTGGTCTCCATAATGTATTCTGTTTGTGTCCTAGTTGTCTATGAGTTAGCAGGATCTTGGTCTGCTGTCCTTTCCTAAAATGGGTGTGGCACTGTGATGACACATTGACTACATCATATCCTGGGTACAGCTGAACAAAAATAACAGGTCTGTGTTACGGCATGTGCCACATGGCTGATAGGTCTGCGGGGTGTATACAGGTGAATGCATGGTGGTTGATGTAAGCAGCTCTTCTACAGTGGACAATGGTAAGTGTACTGGGTGGCACATGCCACATGTTTGTGAATAACACACACAAAGAGGCTTTGGTGTTGATGCAATACACAGAGAATGCTGTTCAAATGGATGTACTTCATTTTGCAGTGAACTCATTTTGGCCTATGTAATTCCACCAAGATGAAATTGCCAAAACATCACATCAGTAAATAATCAGCCCGCAAGTTTAATGTCATTGACAGTGGTACTGACAGGGTATATGTCCTCTTCCCCAATGTAGTGCAATCCTGGAGATGGTAAACATAGGTGTGCTGGTGTGGGTGGTAAAGCCCCCCACTTTGGAGGGTGTGGGGTGGTGTAGAACCACACATAGTGTGATTAACAACTACTTAACCTGTTAATATAAACTGTACAGTATAACAACATCACCAGGCCTTGTACAGTATTGTAATGGGGATTTACTGGGTGTTAATGAACAATACATAGTATGACATACTGTCATATATGCATTGACAAACACATGCAGTCAAAGACACAATTGACACACCTGGGTTTAGCAGTGCTAACTACCTTGTCAGTGAGTCCATACGTTACAGAGTTTTTGCACACAGCACATGCATCATTGAGCTGGATAGTGTAATCAGTTATCTGTATGGTTGATGGTGATAGCAGCACTCATACAGTGGACCTTGGGACATGTACTGGGGGGTACCATGGTGTAAAGATGGTATTCCCAGCACCCACAACCCACATTGGATATTGTACTTACTGAAACCCATGATAATGCTCTGACATAACCACAATCATACATTGACCAGGACTGCAATACAAACCCATGTCTATTTAATCAGTGCAACTACAGGGATACGCATTTTTGCACATGCCACAGGGATAGTAGGGTGATGGTTTGTCATGGCTCTCCTAATGTCAGCAACATCACCATCTCTTATAATGTATGGCAAGGTTTATTGTATTTGGAGAATGTGGCCTCAGAAAGCTGTCCCAGGTTACCATTAAGCAGATTTGTGCACTGGTAAGTGAAACCTACATGGTGTAAGCACCTTTTCATTTAACCATACATTAGCACCACTTAGCTTTGCACAAACTGATGCAAACCCACTTAAAGCTGCTCAAAACTGCCTTAACCACTCTGTATCCAACAGTCCTTATTCTGCCCAGCAATAAAATAAACAGCCATTGCAAGTCTTGAACCCAGGACCCTGCAGACTATAGTCACAGCACTTAACTATTAAGCCATCTGTTGCTTGTTCAAATATATTATTCAGTACGTATACTAAATAGTAGTGAACGACTGCTTTGACTACTACAATTGTTTACTACTTGTTAGTGAAAATAGTGTTGAATCAGTCATGTTTTTTATATCTAAATATACACATAGATAAATATGGTGGGATACATCTGAGAAGGTATATACAACACTCATGTTTACACATAAGGATATGGATATATACATATATATATATATATATATATATATATATATATATATATATACATGTATGTATTTTATATATATATATATATATATATATATATATATATATACATGTGTAGATATATGCATACATATACGTATATACACACACACTCACACACACACACACACACACACACACACACACGCACACACACACACACATACACACACACACACACACACACACACACACACACACACACACACACACACACAAATATACACACACACACACACACACACACATATATATATATATATATATATATATATATATATATATATATATATATATATATATACACAAAACATATGCCCATAACATGTAGTGGAGTCATACCTCAGCACATAACTCACAACCTCTTAGTGCAAAGGAACATAAAGAAAGTATTGCAGTTATAAATGTAGAATGTTGGTACAGTAACAGGGGTTGTGTCAACAGACATGTTGTGTAGGAAGGTTTGTCTGAAACTGACATGTATGCCATCAGTTACTGACAGACATCATAAAATCATCATAGTGAAGTACCATACAAATCACAGTAATCATCCTGTGGAATACAGCAGAAATATGACCAATACACATGGCTAGACAGAAACAATCTGGTCAGTCCAGAGGTATACACAGATCTCCTTTTTTGCAAGATGTGTGGATCAAGCCTGACAATGGGGATGTTTACAGCCATGAAAATAGGGATATAACACAAGTACTGAAGTAGATAAGCTCACACAGTTAATGCATTCACACCCTGCTGTCTGTCCTAATACATATTAACTGGTGGAGCAGAGGTCCCAACCCCAAATACATTCCACTAGTTAGTGACATACATTACAGCATCCCACTGCTTTTTCAGAAATAATCAGCATGTGTTGTGGCCAGGCAACAGTACATCTGACAAATATCTGGACATAACATCACACTAGGTAAATACACTGAGCTGCTAGGCATGTTACCAAGCACTGTGTAAACAACAGGAAGATTGTCACAACACTAACCCAAGTTTCCTTTGGGGGAATACACATGTAATTGCAAATATAGCAGGCACTACAGTCATGTAACAGTACAGAGTAACAGACACCAGTGTGAAAGTGCATACCCATGACCAATCTCAACACAGTCACAGTCACATTATGGTAAGCCTAATTAATAGTACAGTATATGGACTGTATGAACAAAACCATCCTCATATTTTCCACTCACACATTAACCCTACATATACTGGCCCAATTCATAGTGTAATCTGATACCTGACTGTGGCATGGGACATGTCTCAGTCTGGCCCTACAGACATATTCACTGATAGGGTACCAGAAACTGGAGCAGCATGCAACATCAGATAGAACAGGACCATAACACTGACACCTACCCAATCTGTACACAGGACACATAATATATTCACAATACACTGCTACACAATACTGACACTCTGTTAACAGTCACCATAAGTGCACAACCCTCACTACTGTACAGACTACAACAGAATGTCCAGGTTTTGTCCTCAAATATAAAGCCTCCTGTACATAACATGTCTGACAGTCTGATATGTTACTGGCTTGTTATCAAGAATGATATCAGTAAATAATGGTATACTGTACATATGCACCTCTTCCTGCATGACATATGGACAAAGGGTGACAAACTTGGGGGACAGAGGAACAAACACAGGGCCAATATTGACATGTTGCTGTGATAAACTGAGAAAATTGCTGGTATAACAGGGTTTGTTGTGACATATCTCTTCTGAGGGATATGAAGTCAGTAACACACATGGATGTCACCATTTACTGAGTGCAATCTTCAGAGTATGCTATTGCATTTATAAAGACAGAAAATGTGTGAGTAACACACCACATCTAAGACTCCAAACTCTGACCAGTCTGCAGATAGCCCTACAGGTGAAAGTTTCCTCAACCACATAACACTGTCATGCCAGACTTTAAATCATGCAGAACAGCCATATCCACACAAAACCTGTTAAACCAACATTACTTCAAATGTAGAACAGCAATACTTACATTCTGTCCCCATGTCTGGAACATCCCCCTCCTGTTTGTTGGCATATCTCCACAGTGCTTTTTGTAAGAGGTATTTCTAAATACCCTCTGTGATTCTGTTTGTCAGACACCCACATGAAGTGTTGCTCACAGTGAAGGGAAATGGCCAACACACACATGAAGTACTTAATTATAGGAGTGTGTTTCCATGCAATTGGTTATAGGAATGATACCACAGCAGTTCCACATGCAACTAACAAGTGGGGGACTCCAATTCATGCACAGGTCATCAGCTGATCATGAGCGTTACCTATAAAAGTCAAGCTGCTGCCTATGCAAAACAGATGTATTCTCCACATCTACCAGAAAGGGGGACAGAGAGAAAGAGAGAGAGAGAGACAGAGAGAATGTAAGAAAGGAAGAGAGAAAGAGCCAAGTTTGTTTGTGTATGATCCGTGGGTGGAGAGTGGTATCTGAATATTATAACGGTTGCCTATATTGTTTACTAATCCATACTGCCACATAGTAATTGCACATGGCAGTAGACATTTATGGCTGTGGATTGACTACAACAACGTCTACAGTGTTTGACAACCATTGGCCTTGTAATGTTGCCATTGGGACATATAGGTCCTCAATATAATAATGTAGCAAAACCCACACTGCAATGGATCCTGTTATACACAATCACCCCAACGCTCACACAGGATACTGATGACACACACTTACTAGTACTGATTTTCAACCCCCTGTCTGGCTATGTATTGCTGTTACAGTGTTCCACAGTTATCACATGCACCACAGAACTTACATGTTAGAGAGCTGTCCAAAGGTAACTTTGAAGGTGAGTGACATCAGCAGCAGTACTAAAGGAGGGGTAAGAGAAGTGTAGTAAGTGTGAATGTTCACAAAACTGGGTGTCAACAAAGACAAAAACACACTTCCTCACACATTATCACAGTTACCAGGACCAGGATTAGAACTCCTACCTAACTAGTCTGTTACACTACAGTATTACACAGTAATCACAAGTGCCAAGGGGCTTATAGGACTGAAATGTGGCCAAAGGGTTATTTCAAGGTGATTGACATTAGCAGGCATGCTAAAGTAGGGCAATGTGAGGTATAGTGAGTGTGAATGCCCTCAAAATCATTCATCACCCCCCCACACACACACACAAACACTCACACACACATTTGCCTGTACTGAGATCCATAGGTACTTTGCTTCACAGGTGTATAGTTGGTGAATGGGTCTGAAAGGTCTACAAGGCTAGGCCAAGGGAATACCTTGGCATCAGGCCACATGACAACAGTCCCCAGTGTGGCTCAGGGGTGTAGTCCCTAGAGTGGTCCTCAGGGATGGGTATTGTATTCACCATCCACTCATCTGGGTTTCTATTGTGGTTGGCCAGTGATGTGCACTGCTTCCCATGTATGTGACCTATATTCCATAACATTGATATTGTCCGGGTTGTGCACATGTTCCACATGCATGTTCTTTGACACATGGAAGTGTATTTGAGGTCTCTGGGGAATGTTGTGTTGACAGATTGCTATCATCTGATGTAGCATTTCCAACTTCATTTGCTGAGACCTGGCTATGTAACTGAGGACATGATTTCACCTACATTGACAGTATGACACGGGTATTCAATGGAGTTAGTGGTGTCTGTCCATACAGGGCATGTGTATAAGGCATAGCATTCTCTTTGTGGGGTACATTTATAGACTCTACAGTTGTTGCAAGTGCCCAGTGGGGAACATGGCAAAAGGGCCACTGCACACATTTATGTGGCTACTGAGTGGATGGAACAGAGTGTCATGTCCTTTTACTTGCTGGATAACACACATTCACTCAGGAGATATAACACATCAAAGTACTTTCTAATGTTAGTGGCACTGTTGTGGTGAACATGCATGTAGTCCACTGCTATCACACCGTGGTTACTATCTAGGAGGCAATATGCAGGGAACTACCAAAATAGTGGTTGTTGCCTAGCCAAGTGTGTTTGTGTATGATACGTGGGTGGAGAGTGTTCTCTGAGTAATAGAAGGGTTGTCTATATTGTTCACTAATCTATACTGTCACATGTAGGGCTGTGGAATGTCTACACCAACCTCTCCTGTGTTTGACATCTGTTGGCCTTGTAATGTGGACATTGTGACATCTACTAGGTCCTCAGCATAATAATTCAGTAAAACCAACCCCACAAAGGATCCTGTTATTACACAATCTCAGCACCCCCACATGGGACACTGATGACACACACACTTACCATTACTGTGATTCAAAACCCTATCTAGCTATGTATTGCTACTACAGTGTACCACATTTATCACGTGCCACAGAGCTTACAGGATGATGTTGTCCCAAGGTACTTCTAAGATGAGGAACATCACCAGCCCTTGTAAATACTGGCATTGGGTGATGTAGTGGGTGAAAGATCCTAAAAGTAGTTTTACCCTACACACACAATTGCATTTGCCAGGGGTGAAGTTGAAACATCCATCTAACAATCTTTACAGACCATTATGTTATGTATTTACCACATACACCTCTACCCTTTCATGGTTTAGGGTTGACAACAGGTACTTCTAAGGTGGATGATATCTGCAGGACTGCTAAAGTCAGAAACCGAAATGTGTACTGGGTGTAAATGGGGCCAAAATCTTTGAGGTACAGACATACATATGGTGACACACACAAACACTTACCACAGATGAGATTCAAACCCATATCTATGTAGTTTTTGCTACTACATTGTTCTGCATTTACAGCACATGCCATGGAGCTTACATGCTGAAGAGCTGTGCCAAGGTATCTGTGAAGGAGAGTAACTGACCGCCTCAAAAAACTCCAGCTTTGCTCCATAGCATATCGCCTACTCCGAGGTGATCTCTGTCTAACATATAAATCTATGTCAAACCCAGAGCTGTTGGACATGCTACACCTAAAGAAATCCCAATCCCTCCGAGCTACATGCACTAGGGACCTAAACCTTGTCACCACAATAAACAGGACATGCTGGAGGGATAGATTCCTGTCCCAGAGGCTTCCCATACTCTGGAACAGGCTACCCATCTGTGTCAAGCAACGTTCTTCATTAGCACTCTTCAAGAAAAATCTTGATGAGTGGATGGGAAATAGGAAATACACCCAGGGGATCACTTCTGTGTCTCTGCTCAACAGTGGCACAGGAAAATAACTTTCTTGTGTGGCGTAAGCCAGGGAACCTTGATGGCTAGGGCTACATGAAAAGAGACATAGAGGAGCTCTCTGATTATGTAGCCCAGGCAGGTATGACCCTAACCCTGAGCAGTATCCTTCCTTCACCAAGAATGATGCCACAATATAGAGACAAGATGATCAGCTTTAACAATTGGCTTAATGTCTGGTGTCATTCAAAAGGGATCCAGTGTCTGTCTGCCTGGGATGACATGCTTGACAAGCCACGCTGCTTCGCAAGGGATGGCTTGCACCTGTCACCCCTGGGATTCCGGATATTGGCTAAGGCTCTTGCCACCCCTGTAGTGCCTTTTTTAGGCAAGGCTCAAATTCTAAACCTACCACCCTAGAAAACAAAAATGGGAAGAAACTGAGGGTAATGCTGCTCAATGCCAGAAGTCTAAATCTCAAAATGCACGCACTCGAGGCCCTTCTCAGTATGGAGAACATCGATGTCTGTGCTGTAACTGAAACCTGGTTCAAGGCTCCTGAGAGCACCCCGGCACTATTAGGTTTTACCTCATATCATGCGTTCCGCCCCAAAACCCGGACCACACCACAAAAGGAGGGTGTATCCATATTCATAAAGGATACTCACACCTCCAGGTTGGTGGCAACGCACGAAGCTTCGGAAACCATCCAGGTGCAACTAACCATAGGCAAAACTGCTCTACAAATTGTAGCATGCTACAGGCCACCCTCTCAAACTCAGGAACCCCACACAGCCTTCCTGAAGACACTGGAGGGTATAAATGTATCTCCAAACACCATCATATTGGGCGACTTCAACTACCCGAATATAGACTGTGAACATTACTCAAGCCCTAACTTTCTAGCCCAACGGTTCCTGGAGTTCATAAATTCAAATGCCATGGAACAGCTAGTCACTGTTCCCACGAGAGGAGAAAATATACTAGATCTCATTGTCACAAACATGGGGACAAAATGCTCCACACCGGAAGTATATCCCTCATTGGTGAGATCTGATCATAAACTAATCTCACTGGAAATCCACATCCCGGCCCCACCCCAAGCAAAAAAGACCATAGTGAAGAACTTCTCTAAAGCAAACTTCACACTACTCAAGACTGGTGTGGTATCCTTCAAGGCCCCTGAGCCAGAGGAAACCACAACCCAAGCTGCGGAAGCCCTTGCAAATGCCTTCTATGAACACCTCCAGGACTGCATGGATCAGGCAATCCCAAATAAAACCAAGACTCTTTCCACAAAGGGCAAACGTCCAGTCTGGTGGACCCCAGCCATTAACAAACTTTACAATAAGAGGAGAAAGCTATTACATGATAGAACAAAATCCATAAAAGGGAAGTCACCCTGATCATTATTAGTAAAAAATACGAGCACTCATAAAATCAACTAAGGCCAATTTTGAGAGAAAAATTGCCATGGATTCAAAGGACAATCATAAGGCCTTTTTCAGCTATGTTAGGAACCTGGGTGGAAACTCCCAGATATGCTCAGAATTAGTCCAAAATGATACAAAAATCACTGAACCCACAGACATTGCCAACATACTGGCAGACAGGTTCAGTGCAACCTTCACCCCCGCTCCCCTAAAGGAGAGATAACTATCCCAGCCGAGTGTAGCCTCCCGGACATCTCAAATGCGCAGGTGAAAGCTGCTCTCTAAAGCTAAAAACACAGCATCAATGGGACCGGATGGTGTCCCCGGCTGTGTGCTACATGAGCTAAATGAGGAATTAAACCCGCACATAAGGCAGCTGTTTAATCTCAGCCTTACCACAGGATATGTGCCCAAGGAGTGGCGACGGCAACTGTGGTCCCACTTCACAAAGGCGGTGCCTCACGGACCCTGGTAATTACCGCCCATAAGCTTAACAAGTCTAGTCTGCAAAGCTATGGAGAGGATCATAATGGAGCTCATAAACAAAGATATAGGGACTTGCAGACATTGGACCCGACCCAGTTTGGCTTTGTCAAGGGAAGATCATGCCTTTTGAACTTGGTTGACTTCTTCGAAACAGTCACCAAGGCCATTGATGAGGGAAAGGCAGTCCATACAGCCTACCTTGACCTTGCAAAGGCTTTCGACACAATACCCCACTCGGGTATTGTAGAAAAACTTACCAACTTAAATGTAAACCCATATGTCACAAGATGGATTGCAAACTGGCTTAAGGACAGAACCCACAGGGTTAGAGTTGCTGGCGCTGTGTCAGACTCCAAGCCGGTCACAAGTGGTGTCCCACAGGGCTCGGTCCTTGGCCCCCTATTGTTTGGCATCTACTTCTCAGAAGTACAGGCCAACATGGGAGGACTTTGGCTGACAAAGTTTGCAGACGACTGCAAACTAGGCCATAGTGGAAAGTGCATCAGACACGGATATCCTTCAGAAGGGACTCACGGAAACAGATAGCTGGTGCCAGAGCCATGGCCTGAAGTTAAACGCCAAAAATGTATAGTCATACCCTTCGGGAAAAACAAGGTAACCCCAAGCTACCATATAGGTGGCAATCCACTAAGCACAGAAGAGGTTATCAGGGACCTGGGGACCCAGGTTGACAGTGGCCTTTCTTTTGACACTCACATTGCTAAAGTGGTTAGAAAGACCTTCTACATTGCCCACCTGATCATGAAGGGATTCACATCCAGATCTAGTGAGGTCATTGTTCCCCTGTACTCTTCACTTATCAGACCAATGATCGAGTACAATGCCCCATTCGGGATGTATCTCACCCGACATCTGCAGCAATTGGAGAGACCCCAAAAGTTCCTCACCAAAAGGATAAAGGGACTCCAAAATCTGTCATATGCTGCCAGATTGAAGAAACTCCAGCTCTATTCAGTCGCATATCGTCTGCTCAGAGGTGACATGTGCCTGACATACAAGGCCATGTCCAACCCAGAATTAATGGTCATGCTCCGCCTCAAAAATCCAAATCCACCAAAACCACTAGAGCAAGCGACTTAAACCTTAGCACGGATATAAATAGGATGTGCTGGAGGGATAGATTTATCACTCAGAGACTCCCTATGCTGTGGAATAAAATCCCAGTCCATGTGAGGCAGAGCACCTCGCTGACTCTGTTCAAGAGAAATCTAGACCTGTGGATGGGAGATCGTAGGTTTACCCCAGGAATCATCTCTGTGTCACTGCTGGACAGAGGCACAACAAACTAATGGGCACAGTATTTTTTCATATAAGGGGTGGCGTAAGCCACAATAATTTGGGCTAGGCTTATAAATGCCTTAGGGCAGATAGCCTAGTATAAACCTATGAACCTATGAACCTATGAACGTAGGCCTTTGGGCCGATAGACTAGTACCTACCTACGAACCTATGGACATCAGCAGCAGTGCTAAAAGAGGGGTAAGAGGAGAGTAGAAGTGTGAATGTCCATAAAATCAGGTGTCATTAAAGACACACACTCTCTCACACAAACACATACAGCTTTACAGTTGCCATGTCTGGGAATATAATTCTTATTTAGAGGGGCACTATCTCATTTCTAAAATCCCATTTTTGCCTCGGACTGAAGCTGAAAAACTGTCACTCACTTAGCTATTCCCTTCCTTTTTGTGACATCACTCATGACATTCTAACAATCCCGCCCTCAGCATTTCTAGATTCCTTTCTGACACTTGCGAGTCTGTTTTCAATACCCTGCCAAAACCAACAGTGCTCATTTCGTTCTGGCACATTTCCTACTCATTTGTTTTTAGAATAGTAAATATATGTTAGTAAAGAGTAATTCACTAATGTTTAACAGTGATGATACTCCCCTTTGCAAGAGAAAATAAAGGAAATGTTTCCTGATACTAAATTGCTCTGATACATTATTTTATTTATTGGTCATCTCTGTTTTCATTTTCGGACCACTTCCGGTATTTACTCCTCAACTTGTGCTCTTTGTGTGCTATATTGAACTTTCATACAATTTAAAAGCCCTAAAATTAAAGGCAGGAAGCAATAGACTTGCTCTGTCTCTATATAAAACATGAAAGTCCACGTAAAATCAATAATAAAGAAAGAAATAAGTGAAACACTGATAGACTGTTCTTCAACTGCCATTCCCCGGATTGGGTCCCTGAAACAGTTATTTTACGCTTGCTAAGCAGAGCTTTAACTGTTTAACGAGTGTAAAATAAAAAAGAAGGGGGGAAAGCATGTGTGTGTTTGTCTGTATGACAGTGAGAGAGATCGAGTGAGCTAAAATTTTACACTCGCTAAGCAGCAGTTTTGCTGTTTGGCGAGTGAAAAAAATAGCTAAAACAGTAAAAAGTGTGTGTATGAGTTGCTGTCTGCGTGTACAAGTGAATGCCTGTGTAAATGCAGAAGACACTGTGTGTGTGTGTGTGTGTGTGTGTGTGTGTGTGTGTGTGTGTGTGTGTGTGTGTGTGTGTGTGTGTGTGTGTGTGTGTGTGTGTGTGTGTGTGTGTGTGTGTGTGTGTAAGATAGAGTGAGAGAGAGAGAGAGAGAGAGAGAGACTGTGTGAAGAGCGAGTGCTGTTCCCTGGCAGTGACAAGGTTTCCAAACCTCTCAAGCACAATAAATATGGACAGAGCCACAAATAATGAGAGAACCAAGGACCAAAAATGGGGCTGGATCTTAAATATTGCTATTATAAACCTAGAAAGTTGAGAATGTGATGAGCGAGTGCATTACCCAGGTAGCAGCAGCAGTGACAAGGTTTCCAAACCTCTCAACCTGTTAGCACAACAAATATGGACAGAGCCACAAAGAATGGGAGAAACAAGGACCAAAAATGGGACCGGATCTTAAATATCGCTATTATAAACTTTGAGATTGTGACGAGCGTGTGCATTTCCCTGGCAGCAGCATCAGTCACAGGGGTAACGAACCTTTCAACCTGGTAGCACAACAAATATGGACAGAGCCACAAATAATGGGAGCACAAAGAAGCAAAAATAGGACCAGATCTTAAATATTGCTCTTATAAACTTAGGAAATTGCTAGAATAACCAGGTTAGCATGCATTTGCTAAAGCAGAATTACATGCATAGTACCTCTGACTTCTTGGCAGAAGAAATGTAACAGAACGCCACAAATAACGGGGAAGAAATGACCAAAATATTGCTCTGATAAAGTTAGAAAGTTACTAGACTAATAGGGTTTCATATCTCTCAAACTCTTACTGCAAGAAATCTGGACAAAGTATGAGAAAATGGGGGATAAAGGCCCCAAAATAGGGACAGATTTTAAGTATTGCTCTTTAAAACTTAACAAAGTTGCAAGACTAACAGGATTCGTGTTACATTTTCTGAAGGATATTAAGTCTGAAACTCAAATGATTGCCATTATTTATTGACTTTACTCCTTAACTCATCGCAGTGATTTGTCAAAACCCCCCACAATTTTACGAGGAACAGACCAGAAAAATATGAGGCCAAAATCTGGACATTCTGCAAAAATCTGTACAATTTTGAGGAGTTGCAGAGTTTTCATTAGCATCTATTTTCCAAAGGATATGAGGTCTGAAACTCAAATGTCGGTCAATGTTTAAGGAATCCAATCTGCAGTGATTTGCCAGAAAACTACAAATTTCATGAGTAATGGACATCTGCATGTCCTCCCTGTGGTCACGTGGGTTTCCTCCAGGTGCTCTGGTTTCCTGGACTGGACACACTAAATTAGCCCTAGGTGTGAATGCATGTGCATGTGTGCTTTCTGTGGAAGGTTGGGCGCTTTGCTGGCAACTCAACACTGTAAAACTCCACTGCCAATCATGAGCAGACAGGTGATCCGGTGTGGCAACCCCTAACCGGGAAAAGCCGAAAGAAGAAGAAAGGGGCAAACATATTAGCTAAAAACATGGACATTTTGCAAACATCTGGACAGTTGACAGGTATGGGCTGTGCATGCGAGTTCACTAGTGTCTCCTGGCAGCAACTAGGATGTTATAAGGAGCAGTGAATATAATAGCTCAGATTGAGGGGCCTTCCTTGTATCATTTCATGGACACTGCCGATAAGCAAAATTCGCCTGAACGTTAGATGAAAGGTGATGTGTGATGGTGTTATAGAATTCTATAAGTGCTTTCTAGGAGCTTAAAAAGGTAACAGCAAAATGTCAGTCCCAGGCAATATCAAGAAAGTACAAGATAGGGACATTTTAAAGGGAAATCTTTCGGTATGTGAACACTTACAACAGAGAAATCAGAAATGAAATATATAAAGTAAAGAAATGAGGTGGATAAGTATAAGCAAAGAAGCATAGCAAAAACAGGCACATAAAATAGAAATGCATGCAAGGTACAGGGGTTAATAAGTGAGATTAAAAATGGAGAGAGATATACAAGTAATAACTAAACAGTAATAAAGTAGCAGTGGAGAATGTCTTAAACAGAGTGTCTGGTGTGGGGAGAGGGAACTATATTAATGACTACTGAATAACAGACAGTTATATTTTAGATTTAGGCTATGTCTGCAATACTTTATGGGTTATGAGTATCAGGGTGAGAGAGATGGAGTTAAATATTCCCACAATGTAAAGCTGGGCTCAAGATGACATGAGCAACATGGGAAAAGGGGGTTGTGGATGGAAAGATAGATGAGGTGTGTGTGTGTGTGTGTGTGTGTGTGTGTGTGTGTGTGTGTGTGTGTGTGTGTGTGTGTGTGTGTGTGTGTGTGTGTGTGTGTGTGTGTGTGTGTGTGTTTGTGTGTGTGT
>NC_056735.1:1997282089-1997294589 GCF_019279795.1 Protopterus annectens
TAATTATCAGTACTCTAGGATGATTAGCTTATGGTCGGATCTGACCAATGAGGAGTTGACCACAGGTGTGGAACACCAGTTGCTCATGTTGGTAATGACTAGGTCTGGGATATTGTTGCTCCTGGTGTAGCAGTAATACCCTGTCACATTACAGGAACATGCTCACACTCACGGGGTCAACAACACGATAACGCACACCCCATAGTGTTGAGGTGAGGACTCTTGCCTATGTGGTCATCACCCTCACAGTACTGTGCACCCACACAACGAGACACAGAGAAAGAACATGTACAGGTAGCCAGTGCGGCTGAGACCGATGGCATCAACAGGGCAGTGGACTGCATCACCATGAGGGGTTAGGGATCCTGTGTGTTCTGTATGGTAGCATACACCCTCACTCCATGCACCAGACAGCCATACATACCTACATACACACACACACTGTGGAGACCACAAATGTCGTATACATATGGAT
Organism: Protopterus annectens; assembly: GCF_019279795.1. NCBI lineage: Eukaryota > Metazoa > Chordata > Ceratodontiformes > Protopteridae > Protopterus > Protopterus annectens. The sequence goes on from NC_056735.1 coordinate 1,997,282,565, forward strand.
AGCTGATGTGTGTGATACACACACCACACCTGCCTACGTCATGCTTTCCACACTGCAGTTTGTACAGATTTCTACAACAGTGTACAGGGGTGTGTAACAATTGGGATGTATTCCCCACCATATGTGGCATATATGGTCACACAAGCAAACACACATGGCAGTACTGTGAATGATACACCTGCTATATGATGATACAGCTGACAGACATGCAGCAGTATTGGCCGCATTATGTGTACCAATGCTACTTTCGGCAATTGTGCTACTATATGCACACGGGAGGATGTAGGTGTTACAGGTGTCAAGTGACATACTGTCGGTAACACCTGACTGCTGTGTAGGTTTTATGTCTCCACCGTCAAGTAACGGTAACATAGCATACTGTTTGCACATGTAATGGTAGGATGGCGTGTGACACACCTGTGAGCCATCCCCGGCAAACATCTATCTACACAGCGGATCACCACTTTATGCACACACATCCATCCATACCTGCTGTACATCCTACCGTACTGTCAGTATGTCACCATATACAGGTGTCAGTGATGGGGCTGCATTGCAACTGCATGTTGTAGTTAGGCACAGATGAATTACTTACATCAGCTACTGCACATGCATGGTAGCCACATGCACACTACAGATTGTACATGTGTGTTGGTCCTACATGCCTGTCATGTAGCCATGTTTGTATGCATTGCAATTGGTGGACATGTGTTTTGACATACATAACACATGGACTGTTGTATGATATGATGGGTGTCATGGGTAACTAGTACAGAGGGAATGTGTCCTCGGTCAACATTGCTACTTCATGTACTGTTAGTATTCAACAGCCATGGACCCACCTTCTATTTGCGTGTGTATGATTGCTGTAGCCACTTGTCTGCATGGAGGACAGCAAAAGCTATGCTATGTACATATGTGTTGTGTGTGTGGTCCATGCACATATCCACTGCAATTACATATATGACATAGCCAAACATGTGTGTTCGTTGGTGTACAGCGACAATCATCTGTCACAGCTGTGTAAGACCCAGTGCCCCTGGTATGTGCAGAGCCAACCTGGTTATGTACAGTGGTATGATTGCAATGCATAACACATGATGGAACCCTGTCGGTACATGTGTAGTCTGCACAGTTGCTGTAGACCTATGTACAATCCACTGGTCATGAGTCCCATGGTGTTGTGTTAATGTATGGCTGTGTATTGCTTGTCCAATGACATGGTGATGTCTGAGGGCTACATTGTAGATTGTGGTGTGCACCTCTGTGATCTGCACCTGAGACATCTGTGATAGCTCCTGAGTGTGTACTGGTCAATACATGTGAGTGGCCTTCATGTACGTGGGGACAGTATTACCATACTGTAACCTTCTGTGTTTAGAATCCGTGTGCATGCATGACGGCCCTTTGCAACTGCTAAGTGTGTGAGCATGCCCAGTACGCCGTTGTGTAGATGGACACACAGTACATTACAAACTGCACCCTTCCATGTTTAGAATCCGTGTGCATGCAAGACGGCCCTTTGCAACTGCTAAGTGTGTGAGCATGCCCAGTACGCCATTGTGTAGATGGACACAAAGTACATTCCAAACAGATGTGTGATACTAAGCGTGTGGGCATGGCCATTGACATCCTGTATAGCGATGCTGGTCATCCAGGCAACAGATGTCCATTTTCAATGTTACGATGGATGCCTACATTTAACACAGTGGTTGCTGTCTTGAAGGGTGTACTGTCTGTGGCGTGTCCCGTATCTATGTAGTGTTGTTGTAGTGCTCTGTAGATATTTAGTTGCCCTGATCACACCACTGCCATGTGTTTGTCTATGTGTACCTTGGGACAATAATATGCTTTCAGACTGCTCACTCTCTATACATTCCCTATCGGCATGCTTGCCTTTGCGGATGATGTCACCCACCTAGACGTATGCCTCTGGGAGTGCTGTGTTCATTAATCTCAGTAGCGTGTTCTGTAAATGCGTAATGCTGTAGTATGATAAGGTAGTTAAGTGCATGTTCGACTCCCAGCCCTGCTAAGTGTGTGTGTGTGTGTTACCAGCTGCCTGGGGACACAGTGATGCTTTTAGATGCCTCACACCACATACATTCCCTATCGGCGTCTTTGCCTTTGCAGATGATGTCACCCACCTAGAAGTATGCCTCTGGGAGTGCTGTGTTCAGTAATCTCGATAGCGCGTTCTGCAAATGCATAGTGCTGTAGTGTGATAAGGTAGCTAGGTGTATGTTCAGCTCCCAGCCCTGCCAAGTGTGTGTGTGTTTCCAGCTGCCTGGGGACACAGTAATACTTTTAGATGCCTCACACCACATACATTCCCTATCGGTGTCTTTGCCTTTGCGGATGATGTCACCCACCTAGAAGTATGCCTCTGGGAGTGCTGTGTTCAGTAATCTCAGTAGCACGTTCTGTAAATGCGTAATGCTATAGTGTGATAAGGTAGTTAGGTGTATGTTCAACTCCCAGCCCTGCCAAGTGTGTGTGTGTGTGTGTTTCCAGCTGCCTGGAGACACAGTAATGCTTTTAGATGCCTCACACCACATACATTCCCTATCGGCATCTTTGCATTTGCGAATGATGTCACCCACCTAGAAGTATGCCTCTGGGAGTGCTGTGTTCAGTAATCTCAGTAGCGCATTCTGTAAATGTGTAATGCTATAGTGTGATAAGATAGTTAGGTGCATGTTCGACTCCCAGCCCTGCCAAGTGTGTTTGTGTGTGTGTGTGTTTCCAGCTGCCTGGGGACACAGTACTGCTTTTAGATGCCTCACACCACATACATTCCCTATCGGCGTCTTTGCCTTTGCGGATGATGTCACCCACCTAGAAGTATGCCTCTGGGAGTACTGAGCTCAGTAACCGCTGTAGCGCATTCTGTAAATGCGTAATGCTGTAGTGTGATAATGTAGTTAGGTGTATGTTCAACTCCCAGCCCTGCCAAGTGTGGGTGTGTGTGCTTCCAGCTGCCTGGGGAAACACTAATGCTTTTAGATGCCTCACACCACATACATTCCCTATCGGTGTCTTTGCGGATGATGTCACCCACCTAGAAGTATGCCTCTGGGAGAGCTGTGTTCAGTAATCTCGGTAGCGCATTCTGTAAATGCGTAATGCTGTAGTGTGATAAGATAGTTAGGTGTATGTTCAACTGCCAGCCCTGCCAAGTGTGTGTGTGTTAAAAGCTGCCAGTGGACACAGTAATGCTTTTAGATGCCTCACAACACATACATTCCCTATCGGCATCTTTGCCTTTGCGGATGATGTCACCCACCTAGATGTATGCCTCTGGGTGTGCTGTGTTCAGTAATCTCGGTAGCACATTCTGTAAATGTGTAATGCTGTAGTGTGATAAGGTAGTTAGGTGTATGTTTGTCTCCCAGCTCTGTCAAGTGTGTGCCTATGTGTGTGTTTGTGTGTGTTTCCAGCTGCCTGGGGACACAGTAATGCTTTTAGATGCCTCACACCACATACATTCCCTATCGGTGTCTTTGCCTTTGTGGATGATGTCACCCACCTAGAAGTATGCCTCTGGGAGTGCTGTGTTAAGTAATCTCGCTAGCGCATTCTGTAAATACATAATGCTGTAGTGTGATAAGGTAGTTAGGTGTATATTCAACCCCCAGCCCTGCCAAGTGTGTGTGTGTGTGTGTGTGTGTGTGTGTGTGTGTGTGTGTGTTTCCAGCTACCTGGGGACACAGTAATGCTTTTAGATATCTCACACCACATACATTCCCTATCGGCGTCTTTGCCTTTGCGGATGAAGTCACCCACCTAGAAGTATGCCTCTGGGAGTGCTGTGTTCGGTAATCTCGGTAGCGCGTTCTGTAAATGTGTAAAGCTGTAGTGTGATAAGGTAATTAGGTCTGTGTTCTAATCCCAATCCTGCCACATGTGTGTGTGTGTGTGTGGGTGTTTCCCGCTGAATGACAACAGTACATTGCTTTTACACTATTCACTCTCCATAGAATCCGTATGGTGTCTTTGCCTTTGATGCAGATGTCAGCAAGCTAGACGTATGCCTGTGTGACTGCTGTGATCTAGTAATCACGGTAGCGTGTTCTGTATATGCGTAATGCTGTAGTGTGATAAGATAGTTAGGTCTATGTTCTAATCCCAACCCTGCCAAGTGTGTGTGTGTGTGTGTGTGTGTGTGTGTGTGTGTGTGTGTGTGTGTATATATATATATATATATATATATATATATATATATATATATATATATATATATATATATATATATACATGTAATATGTGTGTGGATATTAGCACTATTGAATGTGCTGCATTATCTGTACATGATCACCTTAGATGTATCTAAATCTGCTATGGCTCTGTGATAGTGCACATACTGTGTGCTTTAGTGATCCTGGGTTATAGTTGTGTAGTAACCAGTTATTTTGTTGCTGGGTATTACTACAAGGGACATTGAAAACAATGACAGTACAGCACCTTTAAACTGTCGTGTGCACATCTCAGCAACAGTCAGCAGTGGTTATTACTTTGGAGGATGAGTATGGCTCATATAATTATGTATTAAATGACAATACTATGCAAATCAGGTTAACATTACTGACTCCCGTTTATCCACAGGTTGTGATACAGATCCCAAGAATGTATGTGTCTACATTGCCCGGTGCAGGACTGGAATATTGTTGAATGCATGGAGGGGTGTCCATGGCCAGAAATGGCGATCTGTACAGCCTGGCAGGTACAGTCTGTGACTGTCCCACAACCTGTATATGACTGACACATGCTGAAACTGTGTACATGCAGACACACACATAAAACAAACAGCTAGGGATAACACATACAAACATACATTGCATCAACATTGAGCCATGCAGAAACTGTTGTCCCTCACACACACACAAATACATACATGTTGATTGGATGGCTCAATGACAGGCTCTGGAAAAGAAACAACATACCCTGTGCATATTATGACACCTGTGCCACTTCTTGTAATGTGTAACATTGATGCAGAAACAGCCTAACATGGTGCTGATGCACAGGGTGGTTTCATAGCACTGTAATAATGTTAAAATGTTGTTAACACAAAGTGCAATTTCCTTCTAGGTGTATGTAAGCAGGCATGCTGCATTACAGCTATGATCATCAATGTAGTATAGTGTACAGCACTGTTAATTCTGATGATTTATTAATCATCCATGTGCCATTTGACTGACGTGTGTAGTATTGGCAGCATGTGTTTCAGAGTGTGCAGTACGTGTGTGATGTGTGTAGTACAGATTTTCATGTATTTATTTGTGAACATGGTGAAGGTGCCCTGTCTGCATGTACATGTATAGTGGACACATTGGAATGGTGACATGCCCTGTATTACACACTGTTAACACTTCATAGTTTCTATTGGTAGCCAGTATGCATTATAATACACATATTGTTGTACTTGTCTACACATGTGTGATTGATATGGTTTTACACGGTGCTGTGGGTGATACTGTTACTATCTGTGATTGTTTTGCATTATGGTAGTAGACACAACCTCAACAGTCTGAATAACCAATTGTTATATGATATCTTCACAACTGACCCACACATGTAGGACACACAGTAGCATGTGGATCCTTCATGTACTATACTATACCAGTAAGCACTGGTATTGACCACCACACATTGCTGGAACCATTACTGTTTGACATATAGCCATGTTAGTTACAAGCAAAGACAATAGGGATATTCCTGTCCACATCTGGAAATTCATACTGTGGCCTACAATGCATTCTGCACATGACACAGTTATTCTACACAAGGGTATCATACAGACAGATACGTGTTATCCAACCCATGCTGTAAACCTATAAGTCTAAAAAGAGTTAGTTACCCACATTTACTACACATACTATACCAACAGTGACACATAGGTATTAGACCCCAATATGTATAATGGGTAACAATGTGTACATATAGACAAATGCGATGTCATTTGTCATTTGATATTTGCATTTACAATGGTATTTTGAAGTACATCACTGTATCACATAAGCAATGAGAGGTCTGCATGCATATCCACCAAGGTGGTTGCACAACTATGATGAATGTCCATTATTGACAGACTTTGCTGTGTTTGAACTGTTCTGCAGTAAAACACATACATGAACAGTCACTCACTATGTATATAAACTGTCATGTGTGTGTGTGTGTGTGTGTGTGTGTGTGTGTGTGTGTGTGACACACAGATGACCTAGGCCACAGACAATTCTGGTACATGTAGTTGACAAGTGCTTTAATGCTCCACCAGGTGTGTCCAGGCACCAGAACTGTGACTTGAGCAACACAAACACATGCTAGATTACATTTTCTGTTTGTGCGTGTGCCTCATTATGGCCTTCCTGTTCATGTGTGTGTGCATTTCTGATGTGTGTCATCAGCCACAGTTGAACTGCACATCCAGCATCCCCCACTAGGTGACCATGAGGGTTGCCCCATTGCCAGATGTTTTGTACAGCTGCATCAGATGCCACATATAGGAAGCATTGCAGCTTCCAAGGCATCCAGCACACACATTCATATTATGGGCTGGCCATCACACACAAACCACCACTTCATGGAGGGGAAGTCCTTGTGGTTGATGTAGGCCCTACCACACTCACTGGCTGGTGCTTTGATGCATATGTGGGTGCAGTGTATTGCAACCAGTACTCAGGGTATTCCACTATTGTGTGGAAAAGACACATATTGCTGCCCAATACCTCATGGGAATTGGGGATATATACATGATCACTGACATGTGCTGACATGGCATTCATGAAATGGTGCAGTACCCTGGATGCTGATGTTTGTGAAATCCACATCATATCACCAGTTGATCTCTGGAAGGTACCTTTTGCTTGTATCCTTGGGCAACAAATACCTTGGTTTTCACTGGGATGGGTTTCCCTCTGTTGGTTCTGTGTGTAAGACATGGCCTGCACAGCTCCACAATCTTCTGCAGGAGGTCTCTGTCCACTCTATAGTGCTCTACTATCTCCAGCTCATGTGGCCCCTGGTAGGTTACCCTGTGCCTGCACACTCTTTTCTGTCTATGCAATGTGTGTTGCTGAGCAGCATTCACATTGGCACAACCCTCCACATGTTGCATATGTTGATGTATAATAGCAATGGCAGCCCCTAACATTATGTTATCTCAGTTAAGCTTTTTCAGTTTTCACTTCTCTTAGTATACTACAGTGTTGCAGTGTGTCTGAGAAAAACATGGTGGAATGCTGTTTGTAGAGTTGTAAGTGCTGTGCTTTGCTGTCCAACTGTACTGGCTGTCTAATATGCTCATTCTGATTGTTTTCACCTGCTAGCTGTGGTAGTTCTCCTTGGTTAACTTACTGCTATTTGTTTACCTTCCTTTTCACTGTCTGTTTCCACAGTGAGCAGCGCCGCACATAGGAGCACAGTAAAGTGCACATCCGCTTCCACGAGCGCACACAGGCTTATACATGCGTACAAACACTTTCACTGGCTTACACAATATTACACGGGCTTCAACAATCTTACACTAGCTTAATCATTCTTCAACGCGCGCACACGGGCAGACACGCATGCACACATGCTTACTCGGGCTTACAGGCGTGCACAGGTGCAAACACACTGTAAGCAGGTTTGCAAGAAACTTCAGTGATATCCATGGCATACACCGTCAGTTTCCTGACTTTACCTAGGATAAATCATAACACGCCTCTTCCACTGATAAGTAACTGACAGCAAACATGTGACACACTGCTCCAATAAGATTACAGTGTTTTATACATACACACTCATGATGTCACCTATCTCCTACGCTGATAGACCCCTTAACCTACTCTTACACTGTAGAGGCTTGGCCCATATGGCATGACAAATGGTGATTCACTATCCTCAGCCTCAATTGCATAGGATTGCCTACTAATGCTTGGTTACATCTCTGAAAGTGCACTTCCACACATAGCAACCACTACTCAGTAGCCATGTTGTCTTCAGCTTGCCATTCACCTGCATGGTGAACTAACTTTTAACTAACATTACAATCTGTATATATATTTTACATATTTTTCTTGTTTTGTAAGCGCAGCGCGTATTCACGCCACTGCGCTATGCTTAAACACCGGAAATCGGGGGAGGACAACTAGAGTTTTATTAATTTCCAAGGGAAAAACTTGCCACTGGCCTTATATTTGGCCATTGGCATGCTTCTGCAACTAAATCATCCTTTATTTGCAGCTGACGTTGCTCCGTTTAGCTACATGCAGAATGTTACTCGGTTAGCATCCGAGTACATTTCTGCACATAACTCTACTCTTGCACGGACAGCTTACTGTTTCATGTATCGCACATTTTACATCATTTGCATAGCTTTCACCTACAAATGGGGTAATTTGCATATCCTAACATTGTCAGTGCAAAGTTCGTTTTAGGGGCTGTCTTACACGCCCCTACAGGATATTGCTGAATAGCTCGGCAGACATCTTGCCTTGCTCTACTCTTACTCTACTCGTACACGCTGGCCAAGGCTTTGTGAATCCTGGCCTAAGCTTTGCTGTGTGCTAATATGTCTATTTGTGGAGTATGCATGGCTGTAGGTATGTTTTGACCTGCTACGTCTGACATTTCTACAGAGCAGCTCCCACTTTCATAATTTGTAGAGGTGACAGCCCTATAGGAACTATATATACAGCTGTGACATTTGACAAGTCAACACATACCTGCGGTCAATACTAAACTGACTACTTCAGCGCTTTTCATACCTTCAGATTTTTCTTGTAGTAGTATAGTCGATAATACTGTTTCCTATAACTTGTATCTGTTTCTGATACAAGATATATCATTTTATTACACCATTACACACAATATATGAAGAAATCACAGGCCAGATGCCATTACATTCCTTTTGTAGGACACACCCGCCCAGAGTGTTGTGTTCCTCACAAAAGCCAACAGGTGTTAATCAAAACATATTCTGCTATCATCTACCTTATGTGTTCATTGGTATTTGCGCTTTCCGTCAGTGGCAGAACTCACATGCGAGTGTGGGAGACTGAACACTGTATCGGGGACACTGCATAACACCCTGAGGGACACATTTATTTTGTTTCTATTAACCTTCCACATTGACTATCACAGGGCATAAGTATTCATCACATTTATCGAGGTACATGCTTTTGACTTATACATGTTTTGTCATTTGTCATCACGTCTTTCTTCAGACCTGTCCACCTAATCTCACTAGTTCTGTACATTTATTTAGGACAGGGTTACCTTCATACCTCTCAACTGTACACATTTTGGGTAAATGTCCCGAACTTAGACTTACAATTTTGTTCCTTTTTTCATAATATTGTGCCTTTCTGGTAATTTAGTGGCAAGTCATTAGGGAATGTGGAGTTAGACAATAATGACAGACATTAGTAGTTTATAATTAATAACCCTCAAAACATTCATACTAACGAATGATCCATTATTCTATCAACGTTCTAACTTTGTAAGAGGAATATTTAAAATATTCCCTATTTGTACTTATTTTAAAATGCCTTTGTCCAGATGTCTTATTCTGAAAGGTTGAGAGGTATGGTTACCATCTTAGTCGTACGCATGTACGTCCATGATAATTACTTACAAGACACTGATATAAGTCTCTACGTCTTCCCCCAATGGTTTACACAATATCCAGTAGATTGGTTCTTCATTTTTGGAAGATATAGGCGTGTGCTATACCCACATAGGAATATTAATCACTCCCATGGGGTGGACCTAATAAATCTGTGCCAACCAACACCTAGGCACCTAGGCCCATTATTGCATACCCATGATTCCCATACCTGACACCCCTCCACAGTAGTCATAAGACATATTTAATGTGAGCGATAATAAAGTAGGAAGACACTTCTAAGCACTATCCACTCTCCGCGTATCGGGACATATGTCATACATTCTGTCAACCCATGTGTGATTACACTTGCACAAGCTACTGTTGCATGTACAGCTATACTGTAATTGTGGATGACACTTCTTTGCAGCAATCATTACAGGACGGTGCCTGTATAGATTCACAATTTTTGGGGTCCTGCAAAGGACACCTATATCCATGTTTAAAGAGTAGAACTTGCAGATCTGGCACACTGGTACTTTCCGGGCAATGGTTTGGAAAGCAGCAGTGTATTTACCTTTATTGCATGTCTGTATGTCTATCCATAATAGCTATGATGTAACCTATTTATGTACATGTGTCATATCTACAAGGGCATATGTTTATATGTTTGTTATGTATATATCAATTAATGTTGTATGTGTTTGTATATATATATATATGTTTGTACATTCTTTATTTCATATATTTATTTAGTTTAAGTCTGTGGATATATATTTATACACAAATGTATATATCCGTATATAGAAATAACGTGTAGAAAACAGCATTCATTTGCTATGCTGTGAGCAGATTACACACGTGCAGATGCACTTGCATATCCTTATTGTGGGTTACATATGTTTACTAAGTCTTTGTGCTTACGTGGGCTTTATTATTTGTGACAGTACCAGTAAAATATCTGTAATCCAATTAATGGACATATGCAAAACACACATTCACCTTTACATATTTAAATGTCTGTACAGCACAGACGCATTCTTTACACTTTAACATTATATGTGCTGTAGTCGTAGTTGAACCGGGACTGCATTCACGTTGGCCGGATGCTGTAATCACTATACTGTTGGTGTTCTGACTCATTTATATGCATACCCATAGTACATAGCTACATTAACATATGCCTCACCGCATCACTTACAACACAGGCATCCATTCTCCTGCTGGGAAAAACGCGGTACTACATATTACACATTCCCTATTCCCTACTGCTCTGGACCCAAGCTGCATATTTAATCAATCCAGGGATATTCAGAACTCCAAGGCTTATAGTCCTGGCACATACAAGTCTTTTATTGTCAGGGTGTTCATGTGGTGATCTGGGTTTAGGCTTGTCTGCCTGGTGAACGGAACTGCCCTGACCATGTTCAAACATCAGACAAAGCACATGGACAGAGTTTGTCCATTTTATACATTTTACCTGTGTTTACAGACACAGGTGTTTGGGTACCTGTCATCAGCTTATTATGTTGGCAATACATAATATGGGTGGGGGTGGTTACAATACATAATCCATGGTGAGTGGTGTTCCCATTCACATTTGACTATTTCCTGTATTCATTCATACGAGGATTATTATTTTGGACATGAATTAACTACAGGTATGCAGTAGTACAGTAAACAAATGTTAAGGTTTGTTACTGTAAATATGTACGGACCTCTGTAATACTCAGGGACTACCCCACATCCTTCACAACATTTCATGCTAATGTACATACTATTATTCTGTGAACTTTCGAAGTTTGTGAGAGCAGTATTTACATCTGTCCCTATTTGTCCACCCATCATTTTAGGCTTTGTCCAGATTTTGTTGCTGTAATAGGTTGAGAGGTGTGGTGTCAGTATGTGATTGAGTAGAATATATTCTGTCGATAATTCATGTGGGGAGACCTGCATGGTGGACAGGTGTTCCATCCTGTGTAGTATGTTTTGCATGTCCGTCTAGAAACTGAACAGTACCGTGACTACACATACAACTTTTGTCCAGATGTGTACAGTACTAGACATTGCAGCGTGTAAACAACTCTGATGTTTAAATAGGTTATTTATCCCACGCGGGATGTACACACATTTTGCCAAAACATGAACGCGCGGGCATTTAGATTTATGAAACTGTGATGGGATGTTTACAAACATGGGATACATAGTTTGCAATCCTGACACTGCCTAGGGCAATACTTCCTACTACATATGGGTAATACTCGCTATATGTAGGTGTACAGCTGCGCAAGGCTGGTAGCTGGATTTGGTGGACATTCGGACATGGGTGTGGGTTATGTGCTATACAGGGGATGTTGCGTATTGCATTATGCATGCATGGGTTCTGCAATTGGATGTCCCGGTTCTGCATATACCATCCTATGTGTATGTGCCGGT
>NC_056735.1:1997299589-1997367089 GCF_019279795.1 Protopterus annectens
TTCACACCAGCATGGACAATGACTGAGTCATATTTGTACTTGCCTTGGAGTGACCTGAGTGCTTGTGTTATGTGGCGGATCCTAGCGCCTGACAGGCAGCTCACCGTGACCTTCTCCTTGTTCAGCCTGGTGAGCAGGACGTCAGTGTGCCTGACGATAGAGTCACCTATTACAAGTGTATCAGGTGTGTTGTTTAGCCTTAAGGGCTGTGACTGTTCGGCACACTGGCTTTGTGAGCTATGTGTTGCATGTGTTTTGCTTTGGGGTAGCAGTTGCTTGGGTGTCTGCTTTGGAGGTCTCTGCTGCTTAGGCAGATTTTTATTTAGAGCCTCCGAGTATGTTTTTGTGTGTTTATGTGTTTGGTTTGCTGTCGTGATAGGTCTATGTGAGACTGGAATTGTAGTGAGTGTGGTTTCCTTCTCCTCCTGACTGGTTACGCCAGTGCTGAGTTGAGAGAGCTTAGCCTCCAGTTTGGCTATATGGTTGCATCTCTCACATGTGTTGGAATTTGTTGGGAGGAGGAGAGGGTTGTCTGTGTAAATGAGGCAGTTGTAACATTGCCTCAAGATTCCCAGATTCACCAGCTGGACCAGAGAGGAGATTGACAACTGACCTTTGGACATGCTAGAATAGTATTGGGAATTCCTTTATAATTGAAAAAAGAGCCAATGGGGAACAAGGTACTCAAGGGGAGTTTGTGAGGGTGTGGTGCTTTTAATTTTTTAGTGCTTACTTATATATTTGCTTTAGTGAGCAAGTGCCAGATAACTTAAATGCAATGTGTTACGGGTAACTTAAATGCAAAAATAACAAACAGTAACTTTCTTTCAAGTGAAATAAGGAAATAAGTACAGTAAGCAATGCAGATATCACTAGGTATCCACAGAAGTGATGAAAAGCCACGTTTTAGGTGGAATTAGTGTTTCAGGGAAATAACAAGCAAACAAACAACAAGCATACAAACAAAGCTAGATTCAGCAGGCCTGGATCTAGTCTATGCTACAGCAAACAAGGTGTACCAATTTCAGTAAGAAACAGTTCAAATATGCAGGCACTATAAGCCTTTAACCAGAAATTCCCAGCTCAGAAGGGCAGAGTCCAGCCTCTCCTCCCACAAGAGTGCAGACCACGAAACTTCTTAATGTAAAATAACTGGCCTGAAGCTCAAGTGCTTAAACCAGAACTAATACACTTTTAGAATAACAGACACTGAGCCCTCAATCAGCAGGTCCCAACATAGAAGGATGTAAGCTACCTGTCCTGCCACCACAGTGCAGGCCACAAACCTTCCTAATGTAAAACAAATGGTCTGAAGCCCAAGTGCTTAATCCAAAAGACTTGGAATGATAGCTACACTTTAATCAAGTTACTACCAAGCAGTGATAAATACAATTGAATACTTTAAAGAATGACTGGATTAATGCTTAAGTTAAACCTTCTTAATGTAAAACAACTGGTCTGAAGCCCAAGTGCTTAAACTAAAAGGCTTAGAATGAGTTACATCAAGCAGTAATAAATACAACTGAGTACATTTAAGATGACGCAAAAGCAAAATAAAGTAGGAAGAAACAGAAATACAGTAAAAGCAAATACATTTTTTTTTGAGCAAGCAAATGAGATGGGCCCAGGAGTTACAGGACAGAAACAAGTGCAAATGCAAGCCTTCAAATCAGAAAGTTGAGAGAGATGGAAGACCACCCAAATGGCCAATAACTACAAATTCTGGGCCAGAACCACTCCTTATGTGGTAGACAGGTTACCTAATGCTTACCACTCCCACTGATAAGCTAGAAGGCTTCCCTCCAACACAGAAAGGCTTGGGGGGGCTCAGAAGCTTACAAACAGTTCTGGATACAGCAAATCTGTATCTGGAACACTAATTATATATATGTGTGCGTGTCTGTGTGTGTGTATGTGTGTATATTTTTTTTCTACGATGACAACCAAAACGCACTTCCTGAGGAAGACACCTGATCAAAATCACACAACACAAAGTATTCAAATAGATGCAAGACCCATCAAAACTAGGACTATATATGCAGTATGTTATGAACTTGTGGGTCTTATCTGTACTAAACTGACTGACCACCCTTAGTAGATGGACAGATACTCACAGGAACTTAAAGACATTCACCATATTGCAGTAGATAATTGTGCTTGATGATTGGCCACTCACAGGTTGTTTGAAATTCAGAGACGCATTCAGAGCAGTAGAGCAGTTAGTGGTAGATATAGAACAGTATAGCTGTTTGACGTATATGCTAACTATGATATAATAATATTGTACTGGGTAGCAGTAGTAAAATGAGTGGCTCTAAAAATGAAAATGTGGCAAAACAAGATGGCAGAGTAATTCAGAGTCATATAAAGAGGACAAAATGATGCATAAATACCAGTGTTATGTACCACAGCAAAAACCTGATTTAACAGCATGGGAACCACAGAAATATTTTAGTGGTTGCTGCAGTATTAATTAGTCTGTGCAAGCAACAGGCTATAATTTCAGCTATGTGCCAAGGTGATGCACGTTATTGCTCTCAGTGGCTGCATGTCATCCGACCTCATATGGCCTGCATGTTACTGGTATCTTAGACTGGTACTGTGTGGATAGACACATTATACAAGACCTGGTAAACCTTTGTAAGACTTGTCAACAGACTCTTTTGGGGTTGTGCTGTCCTTTGAATGAGACTTTGATGTAATGCCTTATTTACCTAAGTTGATACTTGTTCCAGTGGATGTACATGGTACCAAAGCACCTATCAAAATGAGTAGGATAACTCCCATGGCACCTTTGGCAATTTCACAGATTTAGAAGAAATCCCACTTAAGTCTCACTTGAAAGTCTCACATGAAAAGAGGCCACTGGCACAATGAAACTTATATAGTCAGAAAAATATACATATATACATATATGCATCGTGTGTACAGGTTAACTTCCATAGTGCATGGAAGAAAATATGCCTGAATATTTAGACACAGTGATATTGCTGTAGATAATCCTGCTTACAGCTCAAAATTTCAAAGGACAATCACAGTTAGTACAGTTAGTATACAACTGCACATGTACTTAGTTCAATGTATATAGAGGTCACTTATATAAGGTTACAACTTTGCATTATATAGACCCCTATAAATCTCATTGGTACTTTCACATGGCGCTATTGCAGTTGTAAATGAACTAACATATTATCATATTTATATGTATGCATTTCTCTTCCCCGTTGTCATTATCCTTACTGTTAACTACATAGGTTCTTAGGTGTTCACTAAGCTATTAACCACCAGGGCCTTTTAAGCCTAGCCATGCATCCCAAATCTCAGACAAGTTCTATTACTCTTTATAAGTTTAAGCAAAATATTGGGCGATGAAACATTTGCAAGCAGGGACCTGGGAGATGAATTATTTACAGGTTGCCTCTTCCCATTAGAGACATAGGTGCCAAACTAGGGATGAATTTCCTGTTGCCTATCCAATTGTCCATGTTACAACTGAATTGTGTTATGGAGGAACTCTGCTTCACATGGATGAGGAGCCTGTTCCAGAGATGGGGTAGTCTATGGGATACATACCTGTTTCTTCGGCATTCTATTTATAACAGAAGCAAGATTTAAGTTTTTGGAATGGGCAAATCTGGTGATGTTTGCTTTGTGGATATGCAGGAGGTCCATCAGAGTGAGGTCTGACAACGCACTTTATGCCAGGCATAAATCTGCTCTCTAGGATTATAAGTTCATAAATTAATGCCAGGCTAACTGTCCTTGTAGGCCATTCCAAGCCCAACCAATTACCCCATGTAAGAATCAAACCCTGCACCATGTATGCCGACCTCCCAGTCTTATTTTGGATTTTTTGGATGTTATGTTGCATCCATTTATTTTCTTTTTTTATAAAACTGCATCCGCAGCAGTGCTAGTGACTATGCCATGGCCCACCAACCTCTACTGTGTAACATAACCAGGAAAATATGCAGCTCAACCTGTCTGGCCTGACCTTCGCAACCATAAGCAGTGAAGGCCAATACTTCCTCTAGTCCTGACTCTTGTGGAGCTTCATCAGTCAGGAGAACTGTTGTCCTTGTCAGTGACTCTGCAAGAGGAAGTAACTAATGTGTGACCCAGAAGCAAATGGAAGATGTGTTGTGGGAATTGTTGGACTGGTGTATTGATACCCACATTGGTGACCTGTAATAATTTCTCTTGTGGTTTGCAGAGTCATGATTCTGCCCGCATCAGTCCACTACATCAAAGTTAGGACCAAATGTTGAAGGTGCTTAGGTAATGTCTAGACTCCTACTGTGTCACCCAAAAGCAGGGTGGTTCTGAGGGTCATATCCACCCTATCCCCATCCCAGTGATCCCCTCCATTGGATGCCTATGCCCTCTCTTGTTTGCTGTTCAATCCTCCCCATCACTCTTTCTTTGTCTGTCTCTCTTTGTATGATGTTTCCTAATCCACTAGATTCCCCCTTCCTCAGTGTGTCAGCACCTCCCCTGTCAGTCTTGTCTGCTGTCCATGTTTGTGCATGTTCCTCTGCTACCTATCCTAACGCTCCTACCATTTGTTTAGCTTACCATCTTGGTATATAAACACCTGTCCCCACCCAATTTATATATTACCCTACTTTTCCTCCCCCAATCATATTAATTCCTTGCAGTTTTCCTTATGTCCTTCCCTCTGCTTACTTTCCTTTTTTCCATATTGTTCTATACTCCCATTTCCATGCTTTTACTTGATCAAAACTAGATTTAAAAAGTCTAGTGAGCCCTTTTTAGCTGATACATTCCTTTCCCATCTTGCTGTTTTTATTTGTGCATGATCCCACTAAGTTGCAGCTGCACATGTTCATGTACATGCACCATGCTTCTGAGATTCTGTCATCATGTTACTTAGTCACCTTTGGGGAATACATGCCCTTACCACAGGTCTTGCTCTACCCATAACTGTTTTTAGTCATTATCTGTTATTTTGTACACATTTTTCACTATGTTCAGAGCTACACTGTGATCAAAAAACAAGTACCTGCTGGCTTTGTGCAGTCATGGAGAACATCTTTCTGATTCCCAGGGACTGTTATTTTCACTTCCTACAGTTCTGTCACTTTTATGTTCATAAAAGGATTGACATCCATATCACACATACATTTTGAGACTAAAGCTCAATTAAAAGTCTAGTGTGCTCTGTAAGTACTTTACAAATCTACAGTAAAGACACTCAGCAGTGTACCAGTCTGAGTTAGTATAACTTCCTTCACTAAACATACCTCGCTTTATGCAAACTTTTATTTTCTGCTTTATCACACTAACAAACTACATGCTTCCAATGTAATATAATAAATTCAGCATGCCTTTATATAGCAAAAATCATTATTTCATTTTTTTCCTGAATATGACTGTTTTGGGATCTCCCATATCTGTACTGTCAAAAGTAAGACATAAGGCAACAGCAGCTGAAATAATGATATTTAACTATTCTCCTTTAAAACATGGATTAAAAGATGTTGATTTAAAAGGGCCATAGTGTTATGCAAGTGCACTCAAAAGATGAATGATGTTACTTATTTAAATTAAGAAATATTAGGGAGCAGCTTGACAGCTTAAAGCTATGCCAGTGAATGAGTCATTTATTAACTTTTACCCAGTAAGCATCTTATAAAAACATTTATTTAGCTTGGCATGTAAGTAACTAGAAGGTTCACTATGTAATTATTAATGAGTATAGTTGTATATGGATTTCTGCTATGAACCATCAGTTTCTTTCAATGACTTTTATTTAGGCTGTAATGACTAGAAGAAATTACTATACAAAAGCCACTGCAGAACTAAAATAACAAATAAACTACCATTGTATATCTATAAAGCTGTTTACAGGATTAATATATAATGTGTGCAGTCAATAAAATGTGTAGTCCCATTTAAATCAACTAAGCAAGTATTTTGCTTCACTCTGAATTTAGAGTTTGTATTTAACTAAGCAAAATCTAAAGTTATTCAAAATAATTTTTTTTTTTAATTTTATTTTTTATTATGAGTTACACTATAAGAGCTAATATTTACCTAAAAATGTAGCTAGCAAATGCATTGATTTCCAATTGCCACTTTTCTTAAAGTTACAGGATAAAGAAAACTGAGCATTCCCCATTTCTCAGTTAAACGTGTGAAACTTTATTTTTCTATCATTCTTGACTCTATGTCTGCTGTCCTTCAAACCTTCCCTCAGTCATATATTACACTGACCACACGGCATCTTCCTGGTAGCCATAAAGATACACTGTGCACTTAATGGCATTTCCAGCAATGACATTGTTTTCATTTTATGGCCAATACCCATCTTCTGGAGGTGATTTGAGCACTTTTGCTGCCACATGGTCCACCCTTACCACTTTCCATGCTCGCATGCATACACCAGAACATGCACTGATACAGGTTACCATTACCAGCTTGACCAGGCATGTCCACATTGTTCAACATTGTTCATCCTCTCACCTTTTGAGACCCTGTCAGCAGAGCAGTGGCATGAACAAGACAGGAATCAGTGCCCACCTTAGGTAACCAGAGCTGTATTCAGGGATTTATCCATCTATAGCACTGCTGCCAGCTTTAAACAATATTTTCATTTTTGATATTAAACAAATATATGCATATGTTAACAAAATAAATAAATACATAGATCAATAAACAAAACATTTTGTATGAAAAGAAAATAGCTCCTGGGGACCATTTTATTTCATATTTATAGATGTACAAGGATAAATAAATATTTCAAGATCTGAACTTAGGCCTTGGTAACTTAAAACAATTTCATGAATATGCAAGCTATGATGAAACATTTTTGGTGCACATATATCATTTATCTTTCTTTGGCATGCACATTTCTTTACAGATCTTTAAACTGGTTTGTCTTTTCTTTGGCAGGCAAATTCCAAACCAGGTCTTCAAACTATTTTACATTGTCATTGTCATGCAAATTTCTCACCAGATCTTAATATATAACATGTCTATCTACCTCAAAATCTGATGTACTATACAGATTTCACAAAAACTGTGAAAATGAGATTAGTTCAGTGTATATAAAGATATGCAATACAATCGCTATAGATACAGGTCTTTTTAGAAGAATGCAGGGCCCTTAAGCTACTGGGACAAATGGAATCACAAACCTAGCAGTAAAAAAATGAAATGAGTATCAGGTATTGGGTAATAATGTTATTTAACCATATCAGTTTGTTTAAGCATAAATCAGACTGCTTTAGAAGCTATGCACAAGGTGTGAAATCAAGCAAGGGATTCATGCAGAAAAGTGTTTTGACTTCATTAGATGTTTTATGGCAATGACTCATGCAGTACAGTAGAATCAAGTAACATCTGTAATTATTAAAGATCCACTTGGTTAATATAACTGATGGACAGTGGACTGAGAAACCAAAATAAGAATGTGTTAATTGTAACATCTTACCTTATGATAAGTAAAAAAGAAATACAGAGCAACACATGTATGTTAAATAATAGTAATAATATGTTGAAAACATACAAGGTTACATTTTATTTGCTACATTGTGTAAATAATTTCAATACTTCAAATGTAGAGACATTTTTTTCTGGATTCTTTCTATTACTGGTTTATTATTTCTGTGGTTTGCTCACCTAGTCAACAAATCTTAGAACTTGACTGATGCAGTTAGACAATGATGACATAGCCAAAGTAGCCTTGTGTAAGCTATAATATGGAAACACTGCATGACCCAGACCTTCAACTTTGATTGTTGACATTATGGCTTGAAAAGGCTTTTACTGTTACAGATGCATCATTTCTTAAAAGGCAGGGACTCTGTGGGATCACATAGAACCTAGCCATGCACCCCAGGAAGTTTAGTGAGTTGATTTGCCACCCTGTTCCATGTGGGAAATACAGATTTCTCCAAGAGCACATCTGTGGGCCTGTTTCCTCTGGTCAAGGCAGAACTTGAAGTAGATCAGAAGACTTTGCTATGCAAGTAGAGCTTGTTCTATATGTAGGAGTTATTTTTTGAGATCATAATAATTTCTCCAACAGGTTTTGTTTATGCTAGAGTGTTTTTGAAATAAGAGTGTTTAACATCATCAGTATTTCTCAGATGGGAGAGGTCTAGTAGGACAGTATTTTGCTTAACCCCATGTTGAGGCAGAGATCACCACATAAAAAATGATTAAAGGCAAATAAGATTGAAGGAGGTTTTTAAACTGTTTAAAATGATAACATAACTTAATTATTTGATTTATTTTGTTAGAAATGTTATCTATCTAGTTGGGCAAGGTGTTTGGAGCGGAACATTTAAAATGGTGCAGTGTATTCTATAACTGATCTGATGACAGAGGAACAGAAAGTTACATTTTTAGATTTAGCAATTAAATGAGCTGTTATTAGAGTTTCCTAACTACAACTGATACTGATGATTGAAGGGTCGTACAGTAAATGGTGCAGTGGTAGTGTTGTTGCTTCATAACAAGAGATTCTCAGTTTGATTCTCAACTAGGGTGCCTACTGTGCAGCATCTGCATGTTCTTTTTACATTCTTGTGGGTTTCCTTTGGGTGGTCTAGTTTCCTCCCAGATCCCAAAGACATGCATCTGGAGTGTTTCTCCCTGGACTGCTGCTGAAATTTGGCTTTGTTCCAAGTTGGGCTTTCCTGGTAAACAAATGTTAAATAAATAAAAAAATAAATAAGTAGTATGTGGTTCATTGAAGGTGGATAAGGATTTATGATTATTATGATGATCTTACACAGGGTCATAGTTATGGGGTGAGTGATAAAACAGACTTGTTTCTTAAAATCAACTGAACAACCTTTATGGCATGTACTTCAAGATCATAGTGAGTACAGCAAGTGTGGGTCTGGCAAGTCAGCTATGAGTGTCAGTCAGGGAGTCGATAATACAACTTCATTTACAGTCATCAGCAAATTTGATATGCCATAGACTTTTGATATCTGCTTTCTCATCAAGAAGTAGCTGCCAAAGATGAGAAGGCACATCATAGAGCATTGACAGATATTATTAGTGATGCACTTTTTTAAATGAGAAGTTACCACAAACTATTAATTTGTACACTCTTTGGAGAACCAACATGCAGCATAATGGGTGATGTAAGGGGCTAAGTTTAGACTGCTGAGTGTGTTGATAATGGTAGCAAGGTGAAATATATTGAAGGCCAAATAGACTGCATCAAAAGCATTTGTTACATTTTCAAAAAAGTCAGCCTGATTAAGGAGACAAGACCTATCATTTATAGAGTGGAGTTGATTAGAGTCAATGGTTTGTAGATGAATGTTTTCATTATTTAAAGGCACGCAGGCAAAGAGATGTAATGCAGACTCCATTCAGTGAGTGATCAGAAGTCAGAATGTACTCCAGACCTTTAAGTGTGAAGTAAACATCTTATCTTTGAACTGCAAAGCTGCCAATGAAGATTAAGTATATCAGCTAGGATTTGAGCTCATGACTCCCAATACACCACTGAGGGTATACCTCAGACAACATCACCGAGAAAGACTTATTTTATTTTGTGTTCAGTGCGCCATGTTTTGTGAAGCTGGCGGATGCTTCATATTTATAAAGTTGTTTATGAAGAACTTTCAGATGCATTTTCTCATCTAATAGATATTTTATGTGTGTGTGTGTATATATATATATATATATATATATATATATATATATATATATATATATATATATTTCTATACTAGTATCAATAAAAATCAACACTGATATTAGTGTATATGCCTAACTGTCCCTAAACAATTTTGTCTGAAACTGAATTTACTTGTTATATTATACAAGACTGCTGCATGGAAAGAGAAAGGATAGTCACTGCAACACACAGTTATGCTGCTCCATTAAGCATGCACGTCTGAAACAGAATTGGTTTGCACTGTGTTTTTTTTTTTTTAAGGCTAGCCATTACAGAAAATGTACTACTTCATCACCTTTTTACATTGACAGTGAGGCATTCTTTAAAGCACAGTTGCCGTTATTTCATCTCACATTTACTCATGCCAAGTGTTATATTACCAGTGATTCTATCACTAAAAGGAGATCTCTATATGTATACATACAATGCTTCTTGACAGTAAATTAGTTTAAAGACAATGGGCATGAATTACTAAGTGTATGAATGATTTTGCAATTGTGCATTATTTTATTTATTTATTTTTATTTCATCTTTGTTGACAGGATTGGTCCCATTATGCCAATGGCTTCTATTCAGTGGAGCCAAGGTAGTATTCATATTGACTAGGAGGAATTTCTACTTCTCTTTCACCAGTAGGTGGTGACAGAGGATTGCTACAGTGGAGAAGAGGGAGATCCAAGATGGAGAAGGAGAGAGAAAATACTGACAGTAAAACAGAGCAAGAAAATATAGAAACAAAAGAAGTCAGCAGACTGAAAGAAAATGATCATAGTCAAAAACTGTGATTAAAATTAATGAAAAAATAGACGTATAGAGTGCTTGACAGTGCAATAGTACCACTGGGATTTAAACTGCTGTCCGAGCACTGATTTGTCGGCGGACAGAGGAGTTTTGTGAGGCAACTTTTAAATCTTTTGATCTGCTAGAGAAGTTTATGTGTGATGTCGAAAAGAAATATGACTGTCCAATTGAAAGAATGCATTTTTTCCATTATTTTTTCATTATTTAGTACTGCAACTGAGGAAAAAAACTGACTGTTCAATTTAGAAAAAAATGATAATCATGAGACTGAAATGAAAATGTATTTAAGCAATAACTGATAATGTCAGTGTGGTATACTGAAGATTTACCCATGGTTGGCGTGGTTTAATCACAAGGATGAAGCCAGAGTGATTAAATAAAGCCAACCATGGATACATCTTCAATATACTACACCATGGAGTCAGTTATTGCTATTATACAATGACATTATTTAAGAAAAAAATACTTTTCTTAAATAATATCTTTGTATAGTGCCTCCATGGTACCCTTCTGCATTTTGCCATTATCCTGGGGCTTTTTCTAATGTACTGCACATGTGTATGGGACTTGTGTTCCCATGCTTACACAGTACATCAGTGTTGTGCAAAGGTAGCAACGGAGAAAGGAAGCTCTCCTCTGCCTTTTATTTTACTTATTTATTTATTTATTTATTTTGTAATTATTGAAATGAAAAAAAGAAACTGGGAAACTTTTTACCTTTGGGAGATCTGGGACATACAAAATAAAAGGATAATCAGGTAAGTTTCTTTAATTTTGCAGAATGTACCTGATTAGCCTCTTATTTTTGTCTCTGTCATCTCCCTCGTTTGTTTGAAGTATTCTGTTTTCTTTTTTGGTTAATAAAAAAAGAAAAAAAAGTAAAAAAAAAAAAGAGAGATATACTAATGGAAAAAAAAAAGTCTGGGCAAGAGTACCTTTTTCCATTGGTATATTCACAGATTTACAACAGGCACGCTGGTTGGGCTAGCTGACCAATCAGCTTGCTCGTTTTTGAATATTAATGGCCAGTCACTGTATAATTTCTAATTGAATGCAACAACATGCATGAAACTAAAAACAATTACAATACTAGAAATGTATGGATGTGGGGGGGGGGGTTGGGTAACTTTAAATATCTGTGAAGGAAAGGGAAAGTTAAGTGTATTTCAAATGTGATTAAAATGAATGAAAATGCAGGTACTGCGAGAGACTGTGGGTATCCAAAAGCATGTTTTTATTGTGGAGTAGAAGATCAGTTCATGCAGGAATGCAAAAAGAAAAGATGCAGTCAATGTGGAGAAACAGGCATCTAGGCAACTAGGAATTGTTTGCCTACATGTAGGAGAAGCAATGGTACAAGTTAATTTTAGGATTGTATGTCCATTGATACTGGAAGAAAGATTAGAGGAAGAATTATCATCATATAAATATCTTCAGATAAATCACAGTATGGGCAACATGGTGCAGCAACAAATAATGACAGAGAGGAATACAATGAAGCAGTGGTGGATAAAGATGTTATACAGAATAATGAAACAACAACAGAAAAAAATGTGGAAGTACAGAGACAAACTAAGTTTGATATACTGAGTAGTAATATGGGAAAAGATGGTGATAAAGAAAAAGGTGAACAAAAATGAGCCAGAGAAGTAAAATACATTGGAAGGCATCAGAATTGTGTAATTCTTTAAATCCTGGGTCTGTGGCTGTCTTCCGATATTCAGGGCAACAAGCATAGCACTTGCCAATTTCTTTTATTACATCTGACCAGTACATTCTAGTCAAAACCCTTGTTTTAGTGTTGCCCATGCTGAAATGGCTGCCTTCATACTTGTTGGCTATTTTCATGACAGTTTTCCAAGTGGCTTGATTACTAACAACTGTTGTGTAGTTTCCTCTTTTTTGTTGCTATCATATAGGTATGTCATACTGTATTTCATAGTAAGGTCAATAGGAGATTTCTCCCTGCTGTCTTGGACAAATTTCCACTGGTCCAGGTCAGTGTCTTTTTTCCCAATAATCTCTTCTAAAGTTCAGATTAGTTACGTGGATGCTGGGTAGCATATGATGCTCTTCACTGGTAGAACCCCAAGAGGTAGAAGGCTGTGTCTCCTCTGATAAAAAGGAAGGTATGTAGGTCTCTGTCCCCACTTCTATTTGAGGAAGGGCAAGTCACTCCCATACTCCAAAGGAATTTTCCTATCTTCCTCTGAAAATGAAATCACCTTTATACTTTGAGAGGTCTTCATTCCCCTAAACCTTTTCTTGTAATTTCCTCCCAATGTTGGGTTCCTGGAATGCTGTCTATTCCTTGGTTACTCATTTCTCCCTCCATTACCAAGGTCCTCTACCATGCAGTTGGAGACTTGGTCTGTCTCTCTAGGCAACTTTGTGCACACCTTAGTCTTCTGTGGACTTTCCTCTGTAACTCCGGGCTTTGCATTTTTTTCTACCAATACTTTTCTGGGTTAGAGGGGTATTGTTGTCCTTCAAACTGATGGAATGTATTGTATCCCTCTCTGTAATAGGGCTTAAGAGGTCCCTTAAAGGTATGGTACTCCTATAGTCTCCATAAATCCTTAAAGGAGGTAAAGTCCTTTCATGTGATGATATAATGGATGAGATAGGGCACTGTGACCTGTGTGTGTAAGACTTTCTTAAACGTGGTCTGTTCCTCCACCATGGTGATAAAGTAGTGCCTTCTCTTCATATGATTGCATAGAACTTAAACAGATTTCAGAGTATCAACCTTCATTTTGCAAATATAATAGTCTTTTACCAGTGTGACCATATCAGCAGAATCCATGAGCACCTAAAGCTCTTTTATATCTACTTTGATTAGACAAGTCATCAGTTTTGCACTAGCATGATGGCAGAGTTCAGGCTACATCAACCATAGTTGGGATTGGATCATGTTACATGACCTCAACCCCCCCCCCCCCACACACACACACACACTTCTTACTGCCCTAAAAGGAAATCTTTAACTTGTTTTTCCATGATATTTGGCAATATGCCCCTGCTTCCCATACATTAAGCACATAATATAAGACATTACCTATTTTAACCTGCCTGAAATTTTGCCACTTTATTTCTTAGATGCTTCTTTAAGTATATTTGTAAAATACAATATTTTTCTACCAAAGTCACAAAGCTTTAAGCATGATATTTATCCATTTGACATGCCCTCTGTCTAACAACAGCTAGGAAAAACTCTCTTAATTCTCTTATAAGCATCTCTTACATAATTTCTTTACTAAGTTCTTCTAGACCTAACCAGAATTTTACAGTGTATTCCAACTCAAACATTTTTTGTTTTACTGGTTTTGATATGAAAAACATAAATTCATGAAACTTGTGGGTTTGGGTCTCTGAGATGACATCAGTCCATGCTGATAAACTCTTACTTAGTCAGATTTACCACATTCTACAGATGTAATGTCCATATAAGCATGAACGTTTTCCCTCATGAGACACACTGCCAAACTCTGAGGCCATTTGGCACAACTGTAGTCCCTTCCAGCTGGCAGTCTGTTCAAAAGTCACTAGGTATGTGTCAAGATTGTCATGCCATCTAAGTGACTTGAGATGAGGTGTACCCCTTGACTGTAGAATAAACATACCTATTAATGACATTACTTTCACAGTGGTTGCAAATGTTTGAAGCAGCTGCTTCTCGATAATTAGCCCTTACTCTATGATGTCTTGGAGAGGGTACCAACAGATACAGACACTCTGCTGTAAATAATTAACAACATATTAACTCTTCAGTGAAATAAACACTCTTTTCTGAAGGGAATTAACCCTTATTTATGTGTCTTTGATAGGTAGAATTTGAACTAGGGCAACAAACATGCCAAATTTCTTATTAATAAGATTATCATTTTTTTTTATAAATAAGCATAAAGATAGGCAGATTTTGGAAAGAAGAGAGACTTAAAAATAGCAACATCTAGGAAAAATAAAATACTTTCTGTTATGAAAATGGTGCTAAACTTTAAACAGTCTCTTCTGTGTTAATTTCGTATTATCTACTACCAGAAACAAAGCCAATAATCCAGTTGCACTTTTTAAATGGTAATGCTCAGATAACAAATATTTTTTTTATAAAATCGACCTCAATTTTACTAATCCTGAAGTATGAGTTCATATCCCACTTCTGACAGCTACCATAGACTTCTCCTGTGGCATCTGTGATTCATACTATGTTCTCTATATTCTGTAGCTAGACAGATACGAGGTTCAGTTCTCCCAGTGATGAACCTGTATGTGTGTGTGTGTGTGTGTGTGGGGTGGGGGGGGGGGGTTTCTAGTGACAGGTAAGTAGGGCCACAGCATTAAATGTACTGTGCTCACTTCAACTCAGGAGATTTGGTTTAGACAGAGGGATGGCATCATGGTTAAGGTATTAACCTCAAAGATACAGAGTTTGATTATGACATCTGGTTATTGGTTAGGCTTGTAATAGTCTGCAAATTGATAGCATAGTTTTTACCTATGAATCTATGAAACACGTCAGTAGCTACTAGACACAGCTCCCATAATGCTAGGGACTTAAGCAAATTCTCCCCATGCAATGCCTTGTAATGCAAACAAACTCAAGGTGTAAAGTGTTCGATTCACAACCTAGTCTCCTGCACACAATAAAGGATTCAATGAACAAATATAGTCCTTGGCACTTAAGCAACCAAAAGACTCAAATGAAACTATGCAGGTTAAATAATACAAGTGTCTCTGGCCCAAAAATATCTTGGACTGAAACCAGTTCTGAATCTCAACCATCAGGACTTCCACAGGTGATTTCAGTACTTCGTTAAGTCTTTCATCTCAGCACCTACTATTCCACGCACAGAGCCTTGTTTTTTCCACCTCTTATCACAAATCCTTTCAAATTCCTCTGGACTCTTGACCAAGTGACTTCTGCTATACTGTGAGTTTACAATCTTTTTAAAGGAGCCAGTATCACACTGCTTCCACTGTCTCACTCTCAGTGTAATTCCCTGTCTGTAATAACTGTTTCATTGTGTTTTCTACAATCCAAGCCTATAAAGAAGCTCTATTTGCTCAATTTTAATCCCATAAGTGATCTTGCCATTTTTATCAATAATACACTAGGCATTTTCTGCTAGAGCTATCTTAATCAATTTGGTACAGAAATGTGTAACTGCTCAATCAGGACAAATTGTGTGCTTAATAATCGCAAAACAGATTGTAAGATAATAAGCCTGGAAATGAAACACCTCTGAAAAAATATATATGTATGGTTCTCTTAATGTCATTCATTTAGTACATTAAATATGATAAGAACTTCTACAGCAATTATTGACTAATTCTCTCTGAGAGCAGCATTAATATACTACTAATCTCAAGTATATATATATATGAGAACATAGTGATAGCATCACTCTAAACTGGATCTTTAACTTTCTATAGCCTCAAAATGCTTGGCAGCAGATCTGGAAATTTTCTTTTTCCAATGACAAATGCACTTTACATTAGCTGCAGTGATATTAAAATATGAAACTCTGTTTCCGCAAGTGTCTTATCAGGAATTATTGACAATGTTCTTTGTAAACTAAAAGTAAGGACTATAATTTCCTTGGATCTGGATTGCATACCTTTACTTATAAGTTGTGCCACATAAAATAATTTCCTCAACACTGTGCACACATGGTGGTCAAAGTTTAGGCTACTGTCTATTTATGTACGTACATCTCACACCTCAGGGATATTTGACTTCCTAAATGGTATGATAATGCATTTTTTGCATTTAGTTTTAGGCCATGGTTCTGGCACCAATCATTTGTCTGATCTAGACCCTCCTGAAGGATATCTCCATCACTGGAGGATTCAATGATTATCCCCAGCTTGCAGTCAACGTGGTCATCCAGAGGTCTTAAACATTTGCCTTGACATTAGAGAAGTATATTCCAAACAGGAGTGGCTCTAGTAATGAACCCTGTGGCTCACCACTAGTAACTGGACTCCTGGATCTGGATTCACCCACTTTTACTACGTGTCCCACCATGAGCCAATTGGCTATCCATCTGATGACAGTGATTTCTGCCCAGTTTTGTGATTTTCATTTATAATATCTGAGTGGGAAATCGTGTCAAATGCCTTGGCCAGGTCGAGGTAAGCAGCATGTACCATTTTACCCTCATCCATGTCCTTAGCAACTTTCTCACAGAAATTCACCAGATTCAGTAGGCATGACATACCCTGGACAAAGCCAAATTGGGTTGGTTCCAGTGTGTGGAGGTCTCATGTCATTATTTACATATAAGGCTAGTCAAGCATATGGATCTGTAATTTCCTGGGCTAGTAGATGGTCCCCCTTTATGCAGAGGAAT
The DNA here is from genome assembly GCF_019279795.1 of Protopterus annectens. Taxonomy (NCBI): domain Eukaryota; kingdom Metazoa; phylum Chordata; order Ceratodontiformes; family Protopteridae; genus Protopterus; species Protopterus annectens. The sequence continues at coordinate 1,997,316,411 of NC_056735.1, forward strand.
GACTTTTGCTGTCCTCCACGCTACTGGAACAAAGCTAGTCTGGAGGCTGTGATTAAAGAGAGATCTTAATGGGCCTGATAACTCCAGATTAAACTGTTGAAGAGGCAACCTGGTATATTGTCAGGCCCCATTGAAACAGTGTTTTTAGCTTTAGAGAGCACAGTGGCAGCCTGTTCTTTGGTGATAATTGGAAATGGAGTGTTGGAAGGTATTTTAGGGGGAGAACTGACAGTGATGGGGAGGTGAAATTTGAGCTACAATTGTCTGCCAGCAGATTTGCTATGTCTTTTAGTTGAGTATAAGTAATGACATCTACAACTAATTCCACACATTGTTGTTTGTTGCCTTTAAGATTGTAGACATAACTGAAAAATGCCTTATGGTTATCTTTAGCTTTGGAAGCTATTTTTTACCTCAAAGTCTGCTTACAGAGATGTGACTAGTACCCATATTCACTTGTTTAGACTAATAATGGACTTATATTTCTCTGGTGTGCATATTCCCTCTTACTTGTAGACAGAATGTTCTTTGTTTTGCTGTACAACCTGTTAATACTAGGAGACCACTGAGATGGCTTATTTTTGCAGTTTGACCTGGGTTTATTTCAGTCTGGTACTGCCTTTTTATTCAGTTGTTTATATGGTCATAAAGGGCTTTTGTGTATATATCTGCATAGGTTTCTGTGTTTTCTGGATTTAGTGGAACTTGGAAACTAGCTATGCCATCCCTTAATAGGCTGTAATTTACCATAGAGAAGTCCTTAAAGTTTTTGGTTAGGTGGGGGGACTAGATTTGATTTTATTTCAAGGGATACTGCTTTGTGATCTGATCTTACTAGTGAAGGCATAACACTGGGGGAGGGGGTGCAAAGGTTGCAGCACTTTCCCATATTTGTGAGTACCAGATCTAGGATATTTTTTTCCACTAGTGAGTTCCAGGGCATTTGAATTTACAAAGTCAAGAAATCCTTGGGCCTGCATGTTAGTGGTCTTGTATGCTTCACAATTAATGGAGAAGTAGTTAAAATCACACATGAGTAACTTCAGGTATGCTGTATGGGTTTCCTGGTTCATAGTGGGGGACCTGTAGCTTGCAATACTATGGTAATGGTTTTTTTTCCATGGTTAGTCAGACATGGATTAGCTCAAGCATGTCATATTGCTTGACCAGCCTTGAGGTGTGTTTGTCCTTTATGTAGGTAGATACACCTCCACCTTTAGCTCTTTCGTGTATTGTGGGTGGTTGGAATGTATGAAAGGCATTATAGCCATGCACTGCCAGAGTACCTTCCATGGCTTTGAACCATGTTTCAGTAACTGCAGACATCATCATTCTCCAGGGAGTTTAGTTTCTTGTTGAGACTCGTAGCACTGAGTAGTAACATCTTTATCTTGTCCTGAGTAGCTTTTATTATGTGGAAGGTTCGTCTGTTTGGCAATGTCTAAAAAATGCACTATGGGGTAGGTAGTATTTTGGTCAATATACAAAAGCCTAGAGGTGACAACTGAAGAACATCCCTGGTAAAGCAGCATGGCCAATCAGCCATGTCCTCTCAGGCTGACAAATACTGGACCCCTTTGGAATGATACCAGTAACTAAGCCAGTTATTAAAGTCAATCATTTTTTGCTGGTATTGTGGAATAATTTTTTGCTGGTATTGTGGAATCATCCTTGGAGATGGTAGAATGCTGCTCAGTGCTAGGCTCATACCTGCCTGTGACACATATTCTGAGAGCTCAATCATGTGTCTCTTCATATAGTTCAAGGAGGTATGTCTCAGGTCATTCATGCCCACATGGACTATGACTGAGCCATACTGGTATTTAGGGGTAAGTGACCTGAGTGTTTGTGTGATCTGGTGAATCATGGCCCCTGACAGGCAGCTAACTGTAACCTTCCCCTTATCCAGCCTGGCATGTGCGAGATCAGCTTGTCTCACAATGGTGTCTCCTGTGACCAGAATATTGAATTGTGGAGTGTTTCACCTTATGGGCTTGGTAGTTGAGACACAAGGAGATGTGGTTTTATGTGTTGTTATGGAACTGTCTTGTTTGTGTATATGTGGAGTTTCTGAGGACTGTACCTGAGAGGCCTTTGAGGTTTAGGTAAGCTATATGTGACCACCTTCACATATGTGTGTCTATGTGTGTGGTCCTTTCAGGGCACAGTCAGTGATGTATTTGAGTTGCTGACAAACTGTTTGTTGCTTTTTGTGTCTGTATGTGAGAGGCTAGCATCTAATGTCCATGTGTAACTACATCTCTCACATACTATGTTTGTCTGTTCGACAATTAAGTGATTGTCACTGTACATAGGAAGATTTTACATTGCCTCAGGCTACCCATGTCCACCAAGCTGGATGCAGAGATAGCAGGAAAGTGCTCCTTTATGGTTGCAGGTCCCAGTGTGCACTTGAAAGGATAGGAATGGATGGTGTTTTTAACCAGATGAGGGAAGTGTGCTTACATGATATATACATGGCATAATCTGCAGCTAACCTAACCAACAATACTGCCCAACACCAAATCAGATGCTGTCTGAGCAGGCATAGTCCTGGGTGCTATAATAAAGTAACTAGCAACTTTCTCAGCATAATGAAAAATAAGCAAAGTTTCCAGATGTTTGCATCTGTATAGGGTACTGGCACAGTAAGCAGCTCCATGCAAATCTGCTGAATTTATACCAGCACTGGAAATAGAAAAAAACTGACTGAGCTGTCTTGTCAATATATCATCTAAACTTAGAGCCCTTTTGTGTGCTTCCCATCTCAGATAAACCAGAAACTTTCCTCACCTACTGCCACTTGATGAATAATTCCAGTCCTTCTGATGTAAAAGCACAGTAAAGGCATGTCCAAAGTGAAATGCTACCACAAACAAACTTAAAGATACAGATACAGTGGCGTAATTTAAACAGCTTATAAAAGTGTACTCATTCAATAAAAATACTTAGAAATGAGCCAAGAGACACTCACTTGTACAGAATTTATAAAACTACTAAATACAAGATAAGATGATTAATTAGCCCTCCAGTCAAAAAAAAAAATACATGCAGAAATTTCAAGTGTGTTTCCCCAACCTAAACAGATCAGGCTACCACCCAGGATCACTAGATGGGAAATCCATTGACCTACTGACTTAAAAACACAGACAAGTGCTTGCTAGGTGTAAAAATGCACTACTTTATCCAGCAGCTAGCTAAACAATGAATGCTGAACAAGTACATCAGTAGAATAATGAGAGACAGAATGTACTTTTTTTTCAAAATAATCACAAAGAAAGAAAAATAAATAATTCAAGATATCAACAGCAGTGTAGAAAGGGAGGAGCTTATAAAGCTTGATTTACAGTAAGGGTGTGCAGCTTAAAATCACCAGCTTTAAAAAACATATCAAGGAATGGAAGGGAGGGTGGGAAAAATAACTAGCAGGGAATCACCAAAAATGGTTGTAGTTTATGCAGGCTTGGAGTCTTATTAGAAAAGACAAACACCCAGAAATTCAGGGTCTATATTAGAACATCGAAGTTTCAAAACTTTGAATGTTCTAATATCGACCCCTATTAAGCGAATGCTTACAACATCAAACATGCAGAACAGCAAGTTTTTTCCTAGGGAAAAAATTTGCTGTTCCAAAACACATACACACAACACAAGCCCACCAAACGAACAGCAATCCACACACATGCACCTAAAATCTTACATCTAACCATACACTAAACTATACATACACCACTAACTATCCATTTACCTTAACCCAAACCCTAACCCTAAGGTCCATCACTATTGCACACTAACCTCACTCGTGCCCTAATACTAACTCACCTAACTGGCCCTAACCCTCACATCCATACAATCGCACACATACCTAACCTGCGCTCTAACCCTAACTCACCTAACCCATGCCCAATCACACACTTACCCGAACCCGACCCGTAACTTTCCATCACAGCACTGAAAATAGCGAAATGACAGAAATGGGCAACCAAATTCTTTCTCTAGGAAAAAAATTGGTTTTCTGTAGCTTCGCTATTTTCAGCGTTCGCTAAATAGGGGTCGGTATTAGAACATTAGAAGTTTGGAAACTTCGATGTTCTAATATAGACCCAAAATTCACTGTACATTTATGTTTCAGTCAAGAAACAATTTAACCAATGGAATAAAAAGTGACGTGCAGCCTAGATAATTTAAGTGTCTATCTCCCACATAGAACAAAAACACTAAGCCAGGCAGATTTCATAAAACAAAAAAGAAAATGGAGCAGGTAAAACAGAAAGCAGCTCTCTCAGTTTAAGGAACTTACAGACAAAAAATATAGATTTACTTTCCTCACCCAGCAGGGAATCACCAACAGTGATTGTGGTTTATGCAGGCTTGGAGTTTTATCAAAAAAGACAAATACCCAGAAATTCACTGTGTATTTAAGTATCACTCAAGAAAAAAATTAACAAATGAAAAAACGTGAAATGTGTAACCTATAATATTTAACTGTGTATCTCCCACACAGAACAAAAATACCAGAACAAGCATATTTCTTAAAACAGAAAATAGAATGGAGTAGGTAAAAGAGAAAGCATGGATCCTTGTTTGGCCATCACACTCGGTAATGTGTTATTTGGCCATCACATTCAGTAGTGTGTAATTACTCACAGACCATATAACCTGCATATGGGGAATTGAAAACATCCCTAGTTCACACTTTCTGAAAAACCTCACAGTGTGGCTTACACTTGGAGACTATTTCTTGAAGTGAATAAGAGAACTACTGACCACTTAAACATTGAGAGCTGGTACTGGAAGAAACTCAGGTCTACAGCAGTGGTGTACAAAAAAACTGAAAAATTGGTTTAAAGGTATTATGTACATATTTCCATATGCATTTCTTTCACAGATATATTATGCTGTGATTAATTTTTGATTTTTGACTATGCAAGCATGCTTTTGTATACTTTATTGATCAGTGCAACCCATTATTTTAATCGTGATACTATGATACTAAAATGACTGTCTATCAACTTGAAGCTTGCATTTCACTAGCTCCAGGATTATTAGTGTATTCAGATTACATTGATAATGCATGCACTGACATAATATTTTGCACAATTTGTCTTCAGTAGAATACTAACTCTGCTTCATGCATTGCTCTAACAAATGCATGGGTATAATGTAGGAGTCCAAATGGTTCCATGTTTTTTTTTTTTTATTGCATTTCTTTCACATTGCATGCTACTGTGTTGCAATAAGAAGATACTAAAATGCAAGAGGTACATCAATATCAGGAAACAACTCTATCTACTTGCTTTTAAAATAAGCTTTTGTGACCCACAAAAGTGAAAATCATTCTGAGTACCTTATTTACTTTTACACCACACTACAAGAGTTAGAGTATTTGCACACTAATTAGCACTATAATAAAGCAATAGCTGTAACCATTTGACATCATGTCATTTAGGTATTAAGTTGATAAAAGTGTGCTTCTTCCCCAGGTGGAGTATGGTCACCCTCTCTCTTCAGCTGTCTCTAACAAAAATCTTTTCACTTTACAAACTACAAATTCATCACCCTGTCTCCCAAAACAGAACATCAATGTCTTACCCTTTCTAGAGTGAAATGATTTCATATCCCTCAAAAGATACCCTTCTATTAGGTTGTCTTTTATTAAGACTCATCAGTGAAAAAGTGTCCAATATGTATCAATGAGTATCCCATTGAAACTCTTGATATCATACAACCTCAGATGTCTATTAAACTCCACACCTCACTTAATACTCCTTTCTTCAACCCACCCCATTAAGTAGAGGATTTGCATTCTCTCTCCTCAATCCAACAATGTAGCAATCCTTGTCTGGAATGACAAGAGGTCCATCATTTCACTCAACAATTTCCAGAAAGAACTAAAATCCTTCTTTATCATCCAGGCATGTTGTAAGTGCTTCCAAAATGGATCCATCACCGAAATTCACACATTACTTGCTCATGCATTTATATAAATCCTTCTCTTCTATACCTGTGACTTCCTGTCTTAAACTCAACCTTCTTCCATACCATGCATTCTTTCCTCTCTTACTTCTATCCTTTACTACAACTATTATTTTTTAACTCAGTGCAAATATTTCTTAACCTTGTCTAAGAAAAATACCTTTGTTGTCATATATCGGTACTTAAATTATTTTCTGATTGCTTGTAAAAATATATATGTGACTTCTTGTATAATTTATTTTTGATTGTGTGTGCATATAATTTTGTTTTTCTTATCTTTGGTTATACTCTCTGGTGCAAGGTGGTCAATGGTCTACTCTAGAAATAAATAAATAAATAAATAAATAAATAAAACATGCTAATGAATACCTCCTTCCTCAGAAATCATTCACAGAGGGTACATTTTTTACACTCTCCTACTTCTCACTGTTCTACAGTGAACTTAACATTTGCAAGTATACATGTGTTCAGCTATTAACTTTGATCAGACTTCATTCATTTTCCTTCCTTGCAGTGAAGACTGATAAAGTACAATATTTGTAAGTGCAGAAGGATAAGAAAGTTGAGATTAAGATAGGAAGTCACAGGTATAGAAGAGAAGGATTTGTGAAATGCATGTGCTAGCAATGTGTGAATTTAGCTAGGTTACTGTTGGATTTACAGAGGTGAAACTTATAACTTTACTGTCCTTTGCATTTTAGGCAGTACTACAATTGTATAATCCACAGTGACAAATACATATTATCCAAAATATTTGTCAATGTTCATTATACTCTGTGTGTGCTTAACAAGCATAGATTTTGCATGCAATGAAATATGACCATTAGCCAGTATTAGCATCATGTATTACAAGTTTTCCCTAACAGATCCTTTTCTGTTCTGTGTGGTAGTAAATAAAGTATGTGAAAAATGTCATGATTTATTGCAGCAGAACCCATTATGGACATAACTCATTAAAAGAATGAGTTTTTAAAACTGAATTTTTGCCCCTTTTTCACTGTTTTTCAACCTGGAATTGTATTACATAAGTTGGGGTACTCCCCCCCCCAACATACACACACACACACACAATCAATCCATAGCATAATTGCTTATTGCACTAGCAAACTCACTTTTAAAAAAATCATTACAGTGAGTTTGTAGTCAATTTGAATTTTAAATGTATGAAAGAGCCACCTAGTAGTTTATGCAAACATAAATTTAATATTGATTTCCTTTGATATGTGTTATTGCATAATATAAAACAAGTACTATTAATATTATTCAATTAAACTTTGTACAAATCTGATTTATGTAACAGTTGACAGGAAGTACCATTAATTTTGACAAATACTCATATGAAAGGAGAGCCTTAATATATTTCTACAATTTTTAAGGTGCCTTCCTAAGCAAGACAGACATATTATAAACAAATTTTATTTACATGGCCTTGAAAACCTGCACTTACCACTGAGGAAAAAGTAATATTTTATCAGATATGCTGCTTAGCCAGATACACTGATACTGGCATCTGGATGTTAATATTCACAGATGATAAACTGATTAAATATAGCTGCTACCATATGAATGTGACAAAAAGTATATGACAGGATTTGAAGTGTAAATTCTATACAGGAGCACAAACTATGTTTGAGGGTAAACATTGAGATAAGGTCACCTCTGTGCTATTAGAAAATGTTCCTGCTGTGCACGATAATAGAGCCCTGCCGGACTAATTGTTCTTGTAATGTATGATGTGACCTTTGGCTACAAAGAGTGACATTAATTCAAGGCATTTTTTCTTACACCTTTGATCAGTTCCACAGTAAATTGTCTCAAAATTAGTTTCCATGAATATTTATTTCATTTTGCAGGCAGGATGCAAATGGCTGGTGTCAAAATGTATACAATTTACATTTCATTTACAGTTCTTTTGCAGCTAGTGTACTGGAAATTAGATTCATCATGTTTTTGTAATAATCTTCCTGTGATCTATTGCAGATTTGTAATATAATAATATAAAAGCCATGACAGCTAACAATATATTTAGTCAAAACATAGCAAAGGCTGATAATAATGCATTACTTGTAATGTTGAAATTCTGCTTTCGGATAATGTGCAAATGAAGGACTTTATATTTTTTCAGTGAAGGTTTGATAATCAGATCTTTAGATCTTGGCAAAAACTGATTATGTGTATATTACCAATATTACAGTGGTGCTACAAATTATTTTCTCATCATTGTCACGTTGTTTACCACAATATGTCCTTTTCATGACCTTTTTCCTCTGTCTCTCTCAGTCAGCTTACACTGGACTTGTTACTTCCCTTTTTCATCTGTCATTAAATACCTGTTTGACAATGGAGGGACTCCCAGTATTAATGTACCTTTGCATTCAAACGGTTGTTTTCCTAAGTGTTACATCTGTTTTGCCTAATATGTATTGTTCACAGTATAGTTGGTTCTGAAATGCAGTGTATTCAATGTTCATTTTGGCATTTCTTCTAACAATAACGTATTGGCAGACAAAAAAAGTTTCAGATCTTTCAAGCAATTTAAAACATCATCCTCTTCCTAAGGCAACATTTGATATAGAAATGTAATTCTCCTAACACCAACATATAACTTTTTTATGTGGATTTGTATATATAGGAAGACTGTTTTGTAAGCAGGTAAAGACAACAATACACAGCTGATTTCTGTACTTGAGTGGGCCCATTTTTTGTGAACATTTAATTGTATTTGACTGCATATTATTAAGATATCAAAATTCTTCTATTTTTCTCCTGTTTTGAATCACATACAATTGCTGCAATGTTTTGCTTGATGTTCTAGAAAGGTGGCCTTATTTTGAATCCCCATTTCTGTTTTTATTACAACCATTTCTAACAAAACATTCTGCTAAATGGTTGAAAGATTATACTGTGAAGTAAACTTTTGGTTGTTATGAGTGTAGTCTATCAAAAATTGAGTTGTTATAAAAATGGGTTGACTCATCGGTTACAAAAATTGTGTTAGATATATTAAACATATTAATTGTTATCCTTAATGCATTTCAAGAAACCTCTGTGTATAAACCATCACTATACAAGTTGTGTTAGCAATATTGTAAATATAAAATGAAGATGTATAGCAATCTGTTTATGGTTAGATTTATTTCAGTTTTAATGTAAGTAAGTTTTTATCACCACTGTGGTACTGTTAAATGCCAAATGTGCTTTAGAACACTCACTAAACATAGTAATATAGCTTCTAGTATGGGAATTCAGTGGTAACTCATAAAGCAATTGGTTTTCATATATTGGCAAAGTAATTCAAATACAAAATACAAAGACAGATTATCAAACTTAGATTATAGGATTTACTTGTTTTGATAGAACTAAATCTGAGAAATAAGCAAATACATACATGCATACATGCATGCATGCATACATACATATACACTGCAGCATATTATATATTGCCAATCTGTTTCTATATGCATACAACTAAGTATAGTACTATGTGTTGCATTAGAGACCAGTATTTAAAATATAATTATCCTTATTACTTTGTTTTTGATTTACTTGTTCTCTCTCTCTATATATGCATATATATATATATATATATATATATATATATCTATAGCAAGAAAACAACTGAAAAAGCACTCAAAGAATAAAAACTTATGAAAAAAACTTCAAAGGCTAGGTTGAAGAAAAACTCAGAGGCCAAAGAGGTGTATTTAGCAATTTTGTTGTTTAACGGTAGTGAAAGAATGAAAGTGCTTAATACACCAGTTTAGCCTCTGAGTTCTTCTTCCACCTAGCCTTTGACATTTTTTATTTTCATATATATATATATATATATATATATATATATATATATATATATATATATATCACGAGAGAGGGAGAGAAAGATATGAATGTACTTAATAAATTAGGTTTTGTTTCCTTAACCAGTGTGTGGATGTTATTTTTAGCTTCTTCTACTGCAAATATTATCCTTGTATTGTAGTATGCTCTTCATAGATTTCCAACATATTTGATGCGCAATTTTACCTGATTCATTAATATAGTCTTAATATGAAAATATATCACAATTTTGAAATATTGTATATAATATCATTTCTAGTCTTCCTTTCATAGGTTTTCATTTTAGCTTTCAAGCAATGCTACTTGATTTACATATGGGGTTAGCCTTACATGGACTCTTTTTCTCAGCTGTTTGTTGAATTACTGCAGACTGTATTTGCAAAGTCATACCCTGGGATTCATTAACAATCAAGTAGTTGCTGAGTTATGCCTACATGATATAAGGTTGTTAGCACGATGAGCAGCAATGGTAATCGGATATGCATGCTGCTCATTTTACCTACATATTTGCCATCACCTTTTCATGACCAGCAATAGTATTCATGGCCATGGAAAGGTACTTGCAAGCATAAGCAAAGAATGTAAATAAAACATCCTGCATATAGGTAATGCTAAGATATGAGCATGCACTATAGCCCTGACTTATCAAGAGCAAGTACATTGAAAGAATATAGAACAAGGGGAAGTTCAATGTGTGAAACTGTACACTACGTTGTCTTATACTGAATAATTAGTGCTGCCGAGAGAATGTTTAAAGTGGACTCATATCCCACTGGCAAATGTGATGAAATATTACTGACATAAATCCTGCAATATTGATGCAATGACAATTAATGTCAATTACAATCCCACAATTATGTACATAAATAAAAACAGACATATGGATAGAGCATATGATAAGGACATAAAGCTTCAGTGTAACAAAGGGAAGTGAAAATGCTGACTGATATAACAATTAGCAAGGGCATAACATACTTTATAGAATGAATATATGTAATGCAGATATTGTATATGAGCTCTATATGCAGGGAATTAATGTATGCAAACTGACAGCACTCCTGTATTCTCCACCTCAGCATGTATACACAAAACAAAATAACCTTGCAGCTGTAGTGCCAGGTAAATCAGAAATGGTGGTGTCTTTGCAAAAAAGTAACACTGGCACCTATAATAGACAAACAAGTGTTGTATAGTTACATACATTCTAAATGCTAATACAATAACAATCAGCATACTGTACATGACTGACAAATAAAAGCACAGAGCAGATATCATTTTAGGAGTCCAGTTTTGCCATTGCTGATTTGCAGACATGTCTGACATAGAAATACTGGGCATGATTACATGGAATTACAGGGAACAGTAGCATAAGTACAATTTAACAGCAGCAACACAATAGAAAGTGTTATAACAGAGGCCCAGTCATAGTTTTGTATGGTCTGGCAGCATCCCATACAATAAGAAATATTTAGAGAATTCATCATCTGCCATTAAACTTTATAGTGTGACAAAAACAATTGCAGTATTAAAGACATGTCCAGAGGAAGACATTCAATACAGAGCATAAATATCTAGTGAATATGTAATGCATATGAGCAATGAATAATGACATAAGAAACATATGCATCACATCATTTTTAAACACATGCTAGAACAAATGTCAGAGAGATGCATAACAATTATGGTCGCCACAGAAATACGCATATCTGTCATGTATTGAAGTACAGGCTAACACAGAAGGCCTCTGGCTAATGAAGTTCGCAGATGACTGCAAACTAGGAGCCATAGTTGAGTCCCCAAATAATGTGGAAATCCTACAGAAGGACCTCACTGATACAGATGCCTGGTGTCAGAGCCATGGCCTCAAGATCAATGCCAAATGTGCATTGTCATCCCCTTTGGTAAAAAACTCTGTACCCATGAACTACTACATAGACAGCAGGCTACTTAACACCGAATGTGTGATAAGATACCTTGGGACCCAGGTGGACAGTAGTCTGTCCTTTGATAGTCACATTGCCACAGTAGTCAGGAAGTCCTTCTATGTGGCACACCTCAACATAAAAGGGTTCTCATCCAGGAAAAAAGAGGTCATTGTTCCCCTCTACTTTACACTCATTAGATCCATTATAGAGTACAATGCCCCTTTTGGAATGTACCTCACAAGACATCTGCAACAGCTGGAAAGGCCACAGAAGTACCTCACAAAGAGGATTACTGGCCTCAAACAGATGCCCTACACTAACCATCTCAAAAAACTCCAGCTTTACTCTGTAGCATATTGCCTACTCTGAGCTGATCTCTGCCTAACATATAAAGCTATGTCAAACCCAGAGCTGTTGGACATGTTACACCTAAAGAAATCCCAATCCCTCCGAGCTACACATTCTAGGGACCTAAACCTTGTCACCACAATAAACAGGACACGTTGGAGGGATAGATTTCTGTCCAAGAGACTTCCCATACTCTGGAACAGGCTACCCATCTATGTCAAGCAAAGTTCTTCATCAGCACTCTTCAAGAAATGTCTTGATGAGTGGATGGGAAATAGGAAATACACCCTGGGGAATCACTTCTTTGTCTCTGCTCGACAGTGGCACAGGAAAATAACTTTCTTGGGTGGCGTAAGCCAGGGAACCTTGTTGGCTAGGCTTACGTATGCCCTCGGGCTGATAGCCTAGTACCTACCTATGAACCTATAAACCTATGAACACCACTGAAGGGCTTACACCATTTTCTACCATATAAGGTGTATGGATGGCCTATCTGGATGGAAAATGCCTGAAAAAGTGGCCTCTTCAGTGTGCCATTAATATTGTCTGTGTGTAAGCTATTGTTGTCTGACAGGCAGATGTTTCCAGAGTCATACCCCTGATTGTTATACAAGTTTCTCTCTGGACCTCTCCATTGACTGCATGTGCCACATCAGATAGCAATGGGGATGTCACAGATAACTGAACTGAATGTGAGTGTTAAAGCAAGAGGTATGAATATAATATGAACAATCTGATTTATTCACAGTGCTGGAATAGAGCTACACATGTGACTGTACACACAACATGATTTTTTCTTGACAAGGAAGCTGTTTCCATCATGTAGGACACACACACTGTCCCAGAATTGATCCACAGTCTATCTGTGTAGGTATGCTATACAAGAGAGTATGCAATGCATGTGCCACAGCAAGGCTCACATCACAACATGCCTCCAATAAGTATTTCACTGCCATGCAGTCACAACCTGGGATGATATATCATTATCCAACATAAAAATGAATATGAATAACTAGATACAGTGGTGTTTAAGTAATGTCAGTACATTCATATAATGTCACTATAAGGAAGTGAATGACAAGCTATCTGAATCTACTCACTAATAACATCTGGAAGAACCACAAATGACACAGTGTAAATCTTAACACTATTATAACAATTCACCTATGCTAACTTATTACATCAGATATATATATATATATATATATATATATATATGTGTGATAAATTATATCTAAGATAAAAGGAATGGTGGAGGACTCACACTATTAATGAACACATTATAACTGTGGTGGATGCCATTCATGCATTACAGTATGAGACACAACAATGCTATCAGACACTGAATGTGAATGTTGAACATGTGAGCATCTGACAGCAGAAAATACATGATATTTTATAAGATGAATGCAGTAGAAATGTCACCTCAGTTATTATATATATGCTGTTTTGTGAAGGCATATCATGATATTGCTACAAGGGATATGTATATCAATAACTGCTGCAGTAAGTCAACAACAGACAGTATGTTCTCTCATTCCCTAATGCCAGAGGATAATACTTCCTACATATGTTACATAAGGAAAATGTAATCATATGTCATCATTACTCTGAATTAAAGCATTGCAATTTGACAGATTTTTCTAGCTTTTAGTAAGGGTATTAACATCTATACATCTACATTGCAAATGTGCTAGACAACAGTGTTAGTGACATGCATGGTCACAATAACAGTGACACAATTTACTCTGAGCAGAAATGGATGGATATAAAATAACTACCCAAGATAACAATCTAAACATCAGTGCTGAATTGTAAGTGACACACAACTATGTTGAGGTACATTGGGAACAGTGTGTGGTTAAATGGATTACATCATCACTCTTTATTAGCTAGATGATTATGCTAAAAAGTGTTCAGACTGCACAATAACACGGTACAGTTTCACATCATATATATATATATATATATATATATATATATATATATATATATATATATATATATATATAAGAAAACTAGTATACACATTATGAGGGTGAAATACACACTCACAGTTGACCTCAAACATCCTAAATGTGTAGTTACACAATATACAAGACACACTGTCAATGCCACGCAACACAGGAGAATTCACAATTCAAATGTAACATACTGCAGGTATGTTGGGAATATATAATCATTGTGTGGCCAAAACATTATATTCCCTGGGGATGCTAAGATTTTCTAGTGTCACACAGTGCCATTGTATTTCAGTCTTATAATTAGAAGTATAAATAAAGGGGGTTATAATGTGATTAGGTTCATAGGTTCATAGGTAGGTACTAGGCTATTGGCCCTGGGGCCTATACAACCCCAGCCAAAAAAGTACCCTGACTTTTGCCACCCAAGAAAATTATTTCCCTGTGCCACTGTTGAGCAGAGCCACAGAGGTGATCCCCGGGGTGAATTTCCTATTTCCCATCCAATCATCAAGATTTTTCTTGAAGAGTGCTAATGAGGAACTTTTTTGATATAGATAGGCAGTTTATTCCAGAGTATGGGAAGTCTCTGGGATAGGAATCTATCCCTCCGGCATGTTCTGTTTATTGTGGTGACAAGTTTTAGATCCCTAGAGCATGTAGCTTGGAGGGACTGGGATTTCTTTAAGTGCAGTATGTCCAACAGCTCTGTGTTTGACATAGCTTTGTATGTTAGACAGAGATCACCTCTGAGTAGGTGATATGCGATGGAGTAAAGCTGGAGTTTTTTGAGACAGTCTGTGTAGGGCATCTGTTTGAGGCCGGTAATCCTCTTTGTGAGGTATTTCTGCGGCCTTTCCAGTTGTTGTAGATGTCTTGTGAGGTACATACCAAAAGGGTGTTGTACTCTATAATGGGTCTAATGAGTGATGAGTAGAGGGGAACAATGACCTTTGTTTTTCTGGATGAGAAACCTTTGATGATGAGGTGTGCCACGTAGAAGGATTTCCTGACTACTGTGGTGATGTGTCCCAAGGTCTCTTATCACACTTTCGGTGTTAAGTATACTACCGCCTATGTTGTAAGTTCATGGGTACAGAGTATTTACCAAAGGGGATGACAATGCACTTTTTGGCATTGAGCTTGAGGCCATGGCTTTGACACCAGGCATATGTCTCGGTGAGGCCCTTTTGTAGGATATCTACATCATTAGGAGTTTCGATTATGGCTCCTAGTTTGCGGTCATCTGCGAACTTCATTAGCCAAAGACCTTCTGTGTTAGCCTGTACTTCAGAGAAGTAGATACCAAATAGGAGAGGACCCAGGACTGAACCCTGTGGTACTCCACTTGTCACTGGTCTGAAGTCAGATTTGGAGTCTGCTACTTTCACAGTGTGGGTTCTGTCAGTGAGTGAGCCAGTTGGCAACCCATCTTTTGACATAGGGATTTATACCTAGTTTAGTGAGTTTATCTATAATTCCAGAGTGGGGGAAGGTGTTGAAAGCCTTGGCAAGATCTAGATAGGCTGTGTGAACCACCTTACCCTTGTCTATGGCTTTGGTGACTGCTTCAAAGAAGTCTATCAGGTTCACACAAAAAGAAGAAACTGGTCTCACCACGATAAGCTTTGAAATAAAACTCCTTAGTCCTTGATGCAAAAGTAGATTTAAAACTTTGTATCTTTATTCCATGTAACAAAAAAGTTGATAAGCGCTTTCGCATAGATACAACTATGCTTCATCAGATAACTTTTAAAAACAAAACTCTATATTTTAAAGTAAAATAGGCGGGAACTTAACTCATTAGGTTTTCAATTTATCACTTAAACAATCGAATATGCAAATACTGTTCTCAAGACCCTGCCAACCTTATTCATTCACAAATGCAGGAAAAACAAAGTAAGCTTTTAACATTCATTGTTACTTTCTTTCTAACGACCAGGAAAATATGTATATGTAACAAGTGTATCTATCACCCACTTATGCACATCTCTTTTTAGAGCCATTCTTATAAAGAGCTACTTTAAAACGAACCTTGTTGTTTTACCGGAAACTCTTGTAAACACTTTAAAACATTTTTAGGCAACCCATATATCTTGAGTTTTAATGCATAGTCTTTAAAACATGGATTTTGTATGATCTGCATACTTATATGTGCTAACTAATAAAATAAATAAACAAACAATCAAATAACACATAAATATACAAATTTATAAAAACTATATATAAAATATGTGTATCTATAAAGAATATAAAAAATATATATATAGCTTATTTACATATAAATTACATATAACATAATGAATAAAATCATTATAAAATATATGCGTTCATTTGATATAAAAGACCTTAAAGTGTTAAAACTGCACTGAAGTGAAACATTGTCACCTTACTAAAAATTATTAGCTGCATAAAGATCTAACTATGTCGTACACTTGGTTATTATACCCAATGTTTTAAGGTAAAGAAGCTGACATTCCATCTGAAAAGGTTTAGATTAACAAATGCACATTCTTTAGCAATGTTAAATCACCATCTGTTATTTAATATAGGTTTGATGGAAACAAATTTATTTATGCCTGGAGGGAGGTGGGCCCCCAGTCTCAAAATCCACTTTAATTCTGCCATAGCTAACATATTACTTGTGTCACCTCTTCTCTTATTCATAGGCACAATTTCTAAAATCCTAAAACAGAAAGTGTGTTCTTTGTTCTCCTTGATGTGTAAAGCTAAGGCATTATTATCACTACCTTTCTTGATTTCATACAAATGGTTATAAATTCTATCAGTTAACCTACGTTTGGTAAGGCCAACATAGAAAGCTGTGCATTTGTTACAAGTTGCTAAATATATCAGATTTTTTGTCAAGCAGGTAGCATGGAACCTGGGAGTAAACTTAAAGTCCAAAAACGGATGAGTATATGCTTGTGATGTTGAAATATAGGAACATCTGTTACAACTCATGCACGGAAAAGTACCTAGTTTATTATAAATGGTGATTGATGTACTATTATTATGAATGAAAGTATCACATAAAATTTGTTTCAAATTAGGACAATTCTCATACATAAATCTAGGCTTATCACCTACTATACTTTTTACTAACTCATCTGTGATTAATATGTTCCAGTTCTTACGAATAATTTTTTCAATCTGTTTCACATCACTGGTGTATTTAATAACATATTTCAAAACCTTAGAACTATGCTGTGGATACCTTATCCTTGTAAGTGTACCACTATCCTCATTCCTAATCCCTTTCTTTGGTGTTGCACTTATTATCACTTGATCCTTTATTATATCTCGTCTAATGCTTTTAACAAGTGCATGATCATAGCCTCTATCAATAAATAGACTCTCCAACTTGTCAGCTTCTTTGATTAATGAGGTATTGGACTTACAAAGTTTTGAGATCCTTATAAATTGGCTTTTTACTATGCCTGAAAATGTATGCCTCGGGTGCATACTGTCGAAGCTAAGCAAAGTATTAGTCCAACATGGTTTCCTATAAATGGAAGATGTAATGCTACCTTCCTCAGTCAGAGTAAGAGTCACATCTAGAAAATTTACCTTAGTGAATGAAGAGTCCATAGTAAATCTAAGGTAAGTTGTAGTGGTTTCCAAATATCCTAAGAACTGCTCAAATTCTTCCTTTGTGCCTTCCCATACAACTAATACATTGTCAACAAAACGTTTATAGTATCTTACTTTGCTAAAAGTGGGATGGTCAAATAGATACCTCTTTTCCCAGCTAAAAACCACCAAGTTGGCATACATATTAGCACAGGGGGTGCCCATGGCTACCCCCCATGTTTGTAGATAATTAGTATTGCCAAACAAGAAAACATTATTGCTAAGAACTAACTCGAGAAGTTGACAAATTAGGATAATCTCATCACCTGTAAAAGACGGTTCACTAACCAATAACTCCCTAATAGCTTCTAAACCCGCTTCATTAGGGATGGAGGTAAATAAATTTTTTACATCCAGTGTCACCAAAAGGTACTTGTCAGGTGCTCTCTCTAACTTCAGTTGTAGAATACTGTCTAATAAGTCATACGAATCCTTCAAAATAGATGGAATAGATTCCACAACTGGCCTAAGACTGTGTTCAATGTACTTAGAAATGTTTGAGGTGACCCACCCCTTCCCTGAGACTATGGGTCTCATAGGAATGGGTGTAACTTGCTTGTGAATCTTGGGTAGTCCTTTGACTACCGGTATTAATGGATGTTCAATGAAAAAATATTTATGTAGATCAATATTGATCTGTCTACAATAAAGTAGATCATTAAGAGTTTCTTGTACATTCATAATGACTTTGTTAATATCATTTAAGCCAACAATGTTATAAGTACTAAAGTCAGAAAATAAATCTAACATGAGTGCTACATAATCCTGTGTATTGAAAATAGCAATACCTCCTCCCTTATCAGCAGGTCTGATGACTATGTCAGTCATTGTCTTCATTTTAGTTAATGATTTAAATTCTGCTGAAGAAAGATTCACATAGGCTGCCCTCTTACTGTTTTTGGAAAACAAAGTATAAAAATCTTTTTCACATGTTTTTTGAAAACTTTCTACACTTACTGATGGTATTGGAACAAAGTTACTTTTACGTTTAAAAGACTTATTACAATCCATGGTTGTTTCATTGGTGTCATTAAAAAACACTTTAAGTGAAACTGATCTACAAAACAAGCGTAGATCAAACAAAGTATCTGTTAATCTACTACATAGTGCAGGAATAAAATTTAAGCCTTTACTTAAGAGCGTAATGTCTGAGTCATCCAGTACAACGCTAGACAAATTATAAGGTATGACAGTCAATTTCTTGCTTTTCTCAAGTCTTCGTACCTTTCTCCTGTGAATTTTCGCTTCCTGGGTCCTCTGCTGCTTGATCGCCCCCTGTTGCGAGTAACCTGTTTTATGGGGTAAGGTAAAAAACGATTATCTTGCTTAGCCTTAGGTATCGCTCCTAAAGCTGTTCCTGTTGGAATATCCAAAAGAGCTTGTTGGTTAGGCGGTGGAGTCACAGAAACCACTGAGACTCGTTCCCTGTTATTACTAGCCACGGAGACACGGGTCCTATGTTCGACCTGTGAGACGATTGAAAACCCAGAATTGCTGTCTCACGGGTTGGAAATTAACTCTTGAGGAAGAGGCTAGATCAACTGGTACGTCGTCAACACGCTGTCGCACTTGCTAGATTGTACCTCGGCCAAACAAATATCTGACCGAGAGAAAAGTCTTTGTAATCCCTTTGAAGTTTTTTTAACTTTATTTGTTTCAACTTCTCACTAAAAGTGTTGATCCGTGTACAAATGTCTTGTATTTTTAACTTGCACTGCTCTGATTTAAAACAGGAAGCTAGATTTTTATAGGCTGAGTCAATCTTTGTACGCAATTCTGCTTCTAGAGGTGAAAAATATTCAATAAGAAGTCTCATATAACTGAATCCTAACTCAATGTTGAGGTCTTGCCATTTTTTTAACAGAGTAGGATGGCTTTCTCCGTAGGTGGGCATGCAGAGAACCCGCATGCCCCTAGGTACCACACGGAAATGTAATGAAGCTTCCAAATGCTGCCTTTGCCAGGCATAGCACTGCAACCTGTAAAGATCCTCTTCAAACTCCTTGGAGAGTTTGAAAAAGTCATTTAAATTTTCATCTGTACTAGATAAGTTTCTGACTTCCATGGTGTCTTCCAAATCCAGAGCCAATAAAGGGTTGGTTTGACTATGTAGCAGTCCATGAAAAGCAATGCTGATATCCCTCGTCTCTGGCCGGTATTCTAATTCAACATTAGACTGTTCCATCGTGTCAGGCAGTCGCAACACAAAAATGGCAAAAAACACAAACTAAAAGATGCAACTGTTCTGTTGAGAGACCAAATTTCACAAGTCCCAAACTGAGATTCACACAAAAAGAAGAAACTGGTCTCACCACGATAAGCTTTGAAATAAAACTCCTTAGTCCTTGATGCAAAAGTAGATTTAAAACTTTGTATCTTTATTCCATGTAACAAAAAAGTTGATCAGTGCTTTTGCATAGATACAACTATGCTTCATCAGATAACTTTTAAAAACAAAACTCTCTATTTTAAAGTAAAATAGGTGGGAACTTAACTCATTAGGTTTTCAATTTATCACTTAAACAATCGAATATGCAAATACTGTTCTCAAGACCCTGCCAACCTTATTCATTCACAAGTGCAGGAAAAACAAAGTAAGCTTTTAACATTCATTGTTACTTTCTTTCTAACGACCAGGAAAATATGTATATGTAACAAGTGTAGCTATCACCCACTTATGCACATCTCTTTTTAGAGCCATTCTTATAAAGAGCTACTTTAAAACGAACCTTGTTGCTTTACCGGAAACTCTTGTAAACACTTTAAAACATTTTTAGGCAACCCATATATCTTGAGTTTTAATGCATAGTCTTTAAAACATGGATTTTGTATGATCTGCATACTTATATGTGCTAACTAATAAAATAAATAAACAAACAATCAAATAACACATAAATATACAAATTTATAAAAACTATATATAAAATATGTGTATCTATAAAGAATATAAAAAATATATATATAGCTATCAGGTTTAGAAGACATGATCTGCCTTTTACAAACCCAAACTGGGTGGGATCCAGAATTTGGAGATTACCAATGTCTTTGTTTATAAGTTCCATGATGATACGTTCCATGGCCTTGCAGACCAGGCTCATCAGGCTAATGGGGCAGCAGTTCCCGGAATCCATGGTGGTTCCCCCTTATGGAGTGGGATAACCATTGCTGTGCACCATTCAGCAGGTACAAAGCCTGAAGTGAGACTATGACTGAACATGGAACTTAGGTGGGGTGCCAGTTCATTCTGTAGTTCATGTAGAATGCAGCCTGGGATGTTGTCTGGTCCCATGGATGGTGTGTTCTTGGCTTTGGAGACTGTGGTTTTTACCTGTGCAGCCATGATTACAGGAACTTTGCATTCTTCCGGTATAGAGATGGGCTCTTTAGGGGCTGAGAGGGGGGTAAAGTTAGCACTGAACCTATCTGCCAGGATGTTGGCAATATCAGCTGTGTCTGTATATTTAGTGACATTGTGCTGTAACTTGGAGCAGATCGGAGTGTTGCCATTGAGATTCTTGTCATAGCTATAGAATGCTTTGTGGTTGTCTTTAGAATCAGTGGCGATTTTGTTTTCGTAACTAGCTTTGGAGGATTTTATCAGGGATCGCAGCTTCTTACTGAGTCTGACCAGGACGCTGCACCACTCGTGGGATATTACTCTCTTTTGCAATAGTTTCTTCCTTCTGTTGTACAGTTTGTTTATGGCAGGGGACCACCAGATTGGCTTCCTTTTTTGGAGGATAGCGTCTTTGTTCTGTTTGGGATAGCAGGATCCATGCACTCATGTAAATTCTTATAAAGTGCAATTGTGTAGGATTCAGTAGACGTAACTGAATTGTCCATCTGCATGGGTGTCATGAAGTTCACCACTTCTGTCTTAAGAAGCATGAAGTTGGCTTTGGAGAAATTTTTTACCATGGTTTCCTTAATGGGGGGTGGAGGCAGGATGTGGATATCTAGGGTAATTAGCTTATGGTCGGATCGGACCAATAAGGCGTTGACTTCAGGTGTGGAACACCGGTCCCTCATATTGATAATGACTAGATGTAGGATATTGTTGCCCCTGGTGGGGGTGTGGATAAGTTGATCCAGGGCATTGGAGTTTATGAATTCCAGAAAGCGTTGAGCGAAGAAGTTGGTACATGAGTAGTTTTCCCAGTTAATGGTGGGGTAGTTGAAATCGACCATTATTAGGGTGTTTGGTTGAACCCTAATATTTTCCAGTACATCAAGAAAAGAGGAGTGGGAATCCTAGGGCATGGTGGGTGATCTGCAGCAAGCTACAATTTGGACTGCAGTTTTGCCCAGAGTTAGTTGCACTTGGATAACCTCGGCTGCATTATGCTGAGAAAGAAGCCTGGAGGTGTGGATATCCTAAATGAATATGGACACACATCCGCCTTTGGTGTTCCGGTCCAGGTTACATGGCCGAAAAGTGTGATATGAGTTATAGCCTGGTAGTGCAGTGGTGCTCACTGGAGCCTTGAACCAGGTCTCAGTCACTGCACAGATATCGATGTTCTACATTTTAAGGAGTGCCTCGAGTGAGTGCATTTTGAGATTTAGACTTCTAGCATTGAGTAGCATCACCCTCAGTTTTTGCTTGCCTCTTCCTGTTATGGTGGTGAATTTGTCATTTCAACCTTGCCTAAAAAAGGCACTATAGGGGTGGCAAGAACCTTAGCCAGTATCTGGAATCCCAGGGGTGACAGGTGCAGGCCATCTCTGACAAAGCATTGTGGTCTGTCGACCATGTCATCCCAGGCAGACAGATACTGGATCCCTTTAGAATGGCACCAGCAGCTTAGCCAATTGTTGAAGTCAATCATTTTGTCCTTGTACTGCAGCATCATTCTGGGTGATGGCAGAATCATACTCAGGGCTAGAGTCATACCTGCCTGGGCTACAAGATTGGAGAGCTCTTCCATGTCTCTTTTCATGTAGTCCAGGGAGGTGCATCTCAGGTTGTTCACACCAACATGGACAATGACAGAGTCATATTTGTACTTGTTGTGGAGTGACCTGAGCATGTGGGTAATGTGGCGGATCCTGGCACCCGACAGGCAGCTGACAGTAACCTTCTCCTTGTTTAGCCTGGTGAGTGGGACATCAGTGTGCCTGACAGTAGAGTCGCCTATGACGAGTGTGTTGGGTACATTGTTTTGCCTTATTGGCTGTGGTTGAGTGGCACACTGAGTCCACAGGCTATGTGTCATTTGGGTTGTGTTGGGGGGTGGGGATTGCATGCATTTCTGCTTTGGAGGTCTCTGTTGCTTGAGCAGATTATTATTGAGAGCCTCCGTGAATGTTTTTTTGTTTCTATGTGTGGATTTTGGTGGTGTAGATTTAGTGAGACTATGTGATGACTGTGGTGTGGTGCAAGTGTTTACCTTCTCATCTTGACTGTCAAGTTCAGTCTTGATTGGAGAGAGCTTTACTTCCAGTTTGGCTAGATAAGTGCATCTCTCACAGGTTGTAGTGTTGGGTGGTAGGAGGAAAGGATTGTCTGTGTACATGAGGCAATTTCTACATTGCCTCAAGATGCCCAGATTTATCAGATAGACAAGAGAGAACACTGGGAGCTGACCCCTGGACATGCCTGAATAAAAAAACTATTTTCTTCTAGATAAGTGAGGAAAGTGAGTACAAGAGCTGCTTTTCTCTAAGCAAGTGAGGAAAGTAAGTACCAAAAATTGTTTTCCTCTAGGTAATGAGGAAGGTTGAGTGCTGTAGTAATTAATAGGTTATTTAGTGCTTTCAAGTTCTGAACAAGTGCTGATCACGAATAAGCAAATTCAAGTGCTAAAAGTAAGAATCTGTTTCTGGACTAAACTAGTTACAGGAAAGAGAGGAAACAAGTGCAAATGTGGGCTTTTAAATCAGAAAGTTGAGAGAGATGGAAAAACTGCCCAAATGGCCAATAACTACAATTTCTGGGCCAGAACCACTCATTATGTGGTAGATAGGTTATCTAGTGCTTACCACTCCCACTGATAAGCTAGAAGGCTTCCCTCCAACACAAAAAGCTTGTGGGGGGGGGGGGCTCAGAAGCTTACATACAGTCCTGGATACAGCAAATCTGAATCTGGACTACACTAGTTACAGGAAAGTTTTTTTTTATTTATTTATTTATTTATTTATTTATATATATATATATATATATATATATATATATATATATATATATATATATATATATATATATATATATATACAGAAAAGTAGCTAAAACAGCAGTCAAAACAATTCAAATGCAGTGCAAGCTAGCAAATTTGAGTATGTAGCAATGTTAGACCAAACAGTTTAAAAAATGCAATTAAATTAAAAATGAATAAAAACAATGCAGAAGGAGTCTATTAGGTAGAATGAAGTAAAGAGATGGGACTGGGGGGAGTGTCCCAGATCAAATCTGCAGTGGGGGTGGGCAACTGCAAAAACCTCCATATTTAAACAACAACACAAGAATAGGGAGGGTGGGTATGGGAAAACCAACACCTTCAGCAGAGATCTGAAAAACTATACAGTGAAGCAAAAATAGCAGTGCACAACTCTGAAGTCAGCCAGCAATGATATAAAATTAGTCAAACAACAATTACCAGTACACAACTCTGAAGTGCCAGAAAAATATACTCAGCTCTGTATATCTCCAGATAGTTTGAAGAGCACTCTTTCAGGACACAGGAAGGCTCCAGCAATGGTATGCAGACTTTTTTACTAAGAGGGTCTAACTTTATGCAAGTAATCCTTGAGATGGTCAGATAACACACAGGATGTAAAACCAGTTATACCAAGTTAAGACACAGAGAAATAGGGGGCGGGGGGAACACCTTCAGCAGTGATCTGAAAAGCTATACAGTGAAGCAAAAATAACAGTGCACAACTCTGAAGTCAGCCAGCAATGATATAAAATTAGTCAAACAACAATTACCAGTACACAACTCTGAAGTGCCAGAAAAATATACTCAGCTCTGTATATCTCCAGATAGTTTGAAGAGCAATCTTTCAGGACACAGGAAGGATCCAGCAATGATATGCAGACTTTTTTACTAAGAGGGTCTAACTTTATGCAACTAATCCTTGAGATGGTCAGATAACACACAGGACGTAAAACCAGTTATACCAACTTAAGACTCAGAGAAATAGGGGGAGGGGGGAAAACACCTTCAGCAGAGATCTTAAAAACTATACAGTGAAGCAAAAATAACAGTGTACAACTCTGAAGTCAGCCAGCAATGATATAAAATTAGTCAAACAACAATTACCAGTTTCTTTGAAACAGTCACCAAGGCCATTGACGAGGGGAAGGTGGTCCACACAGCCTACCTGGACCTCGCAAAAGCCTTCGATACAATACCCCACTCGGGCATTATAGATAAGCTCACCAGCTTAAATATAAACCACTATGTCACTAGATGGATTGCAAACTGGCTCAAGGACAGAACCCACATGGTTAGAATTGCTGGAGCCATGTCAGACTCCAAACCAGTTACAAGTGGTGTCCCACAAGGCTCAGTCCTGGGACCTCTTGTTCGGTATATATTCGGAGGTACAGGCCAACACGGAAGGACTGTGGCTGACCAAGTTCGCAGATGACTGCAAACTGGGTGCCATAATCGACTCTCCAGCCGACACAAGCATCCTCCAAAAGGGCCTCATAGAAACAGACAACTGGTGCCAGAGCCATGGCCTCAAGCTAAATGCCAAAAGTGTATAGTCATCGCCTTTGGCAAAAACAAAGTGCCCACAAATTACCACATAGGTGGAAATCCATTAAGTACAGAAGAAGTAATTAGGGACCTGGGGACCCAAGTTGATAGCAATCTCTCATTTGACAACCACGTGGCCAAAGTGGTTAGAAAAACATTTTATATAGCCCACCTAATCATGAAGGGATTCACATCTAGATCAGGGGAAGTCATCGTGCCTCTTTACTCATCCCTCATCAGGCCCATAATTGAGTACAATGCCCCTTTTGGGATGTACCTTACCAGACACCTGCAGCAACTGGAAAGACCCCAAAAGTACCTCACCAAGAGGATCAAAGGGCTCAAACAGATGCCATATGCTGCCCGGTTAAAGAAACTCCAGCTCTACTCAGTGGCATACCGGCTGTTCAGAGGAGATCTGTGCCTGACGTATAAAGCCATGTCCAACCCGGAATTAATGGACATGCTGCACCTCAGAAAATCCAAATCCCATCAAGCTACACGCTCGAGAGACTTGAACCTCAGCACTGAAATAAATAGGACATGCTGGAGGGACAGATTCATAACCCAGAGGCTCCCTTCACTCTGGAATAAAATCCCAGTCCAGGTTAGGCAGAGTCCTCATTGACTCTCTTCAAGAGGAATCTTGATGAGTGGATGGGAGATCGTAGGTTTACCCCGGGTATCACTTCTGTGTCACTGTTAGATAGAGGCATAGTATACTAACCTCGAAAAAGGGCATAGCAAAATAAATTTAAAATGGGTGGCGAAAGCCAAACACATTCTGGCTAGGCTTATAAATGCCCTAGGGCAGATAGCCTAGTATGAACCTATGAACCTATGAACAACTCTGAAGTGCCAGAAAAATATACTCAGCTCTGTATATCTATAGATAGTTTGAAGAGCACTCTTTCAGGACACAGGAAGGCCCCAGCAATGATTAATGGTATATGACAGTGATCTCTGTCACACATTTGAAGCAGTGATAGAATTAAACCACCTTCATATCTACTTACACCATATATACAGCACATTATCACCAGCTAGTACCATAGGAAAATACTGAGAAAATTGAGACATACAGCATTAAAAAAGCAATCACATCAGCAGTGTATTGCCAAAGAGATGTACCTGGTTACACTAGTTTTGTAGTCATCAGGGGTTGAAACATTGTCAGTGCAAATGTGTGTAAAACATTCATCACATCATTGGCAATCATACTAGTAGAAGTTAAGCACTGCTGTATTAGAACATCCTATCTGTTTAGTGTTACATTCTAGTAAATAGTCAAAGACATGCAAGCGCTACAGGAGAAGTCTGAAATTTAAATAGAGACAGTACACTTGCAAAAGAATAACCTTATCAGTGTGTTGATCCAGGGTGTAGGGAGGTAATATAATGTTGTATGCTCTTATTGATGGCACACAAACGACTGCCACCTGAACAGTGGAAATGTTCTTCCTCCACCCCACTTAAACGTTTGCTTCACTTTCCTTCTAAAAACATTAAATACGTATTTTTCAACCCATGATAATCTTATCTGAAGCACTAATTTACACACTTGTGAACAGAGTATTGACTGAAAAAGCAATGTATTTTAAGCAATGTACAGAAAACTGTTCGGCTACACCTTTGTGTTGCAAAGAAGCTGTGTATGTGAATAACTGGCTTAGAGGATGGTGGGGTCATGTACAGTTTAAAAAATGTATCCAGAGTAGAACTTGACTGAGCACATGCTCATCTAACTGTAAACATCTTCACAAAAACACACAAGTCTTTCATGCTGGGCATCAATCGTCCTACCTTTCTAGTTATGCAATCTAGAGGGCATTGTATTAGTCACAAGCACCACAGGATAAGACTGACTTTTGAAGGTAGAGTGTGCCATTTTGTCAGGATGACCATATCTATCTGTTTCACAGAGGATGTTTCCTTAAAAATTGATATAGGGAAGCTGTGTGTACATTAAAATGCATTCACTTTAGGAGAAGTGGCACACACACATACACACACACACACACACACACACACACACACACACACACACACACACACACACACACACACACACACACGCACACACATGCACACACACAAGTCTTCCATGTTGGTAATTGAACTTCCTACCTATTTTTAAAATCTAGAGTGCACTATATTAGTCGCAAGCACCACAGGAGAAGTCTGACTTTTAAGGATAGAAAATGCCCTTTTGTTATGATGATTTCATCAGTGTGTCTCATAAAGGATGTTTCTGTAAAAAATTGGGATAAAGGAGCTGTGAGAGCAAATGTATTATTCTCAGAGGAAGTGAAAATGGCAGCAAATGTTTCACAATCTCACACACACATGTGCAAGTCTCCCATGTTGGGCACTGAATCTCCTACCTATCTAGTTTTGCATTCTAAAGAGCACTGCATTAGTCACAAGTGCCAGAGGAGAAGACAGAATGCCAATGTGAAATTGTACATTGGAATATTTATAGAATCCAATGTTTGGATGTAATGCTACTGGTATCACAGGTTGTACAATAAATGCATATGTGTACACAGGATAATGTAACATCATTATGATTATCACCTGTAATTACATACTTCTCTACTGAAAAGTCAATACTATCCTTACTGAACATTGTATTACTGTGAGAGACATTGAAATGTTATGCATAATGGAGTTACATGCACATTGACTGTTGTGCACAAATGGAATATCAACCAAACATTCCTGTGACATCATGTTAGGATGATTGCCTACCTGTATTGTCTCATATTTGCACTGTTTACATTGGCAAGACAAACATGCAAGCTGTATAAATGACAGTGCACTGCAAAATGACAGTGACGGATTCTGTCAGAATAGGTTAACCAAGCTAATAACGCAGTGTCATTATAAAAACTGTACAGCAGGCATACACTTTAAATGAATGAACTGAGTCAAGATCATTCAAAAATCAAGATCACCTGTTAGCAAAAGTAACAGACATACAAATATTGTACAACAGAAAACCATAATTACTTGATTTTCTGTTTTTTTTTTTTTTTTTTTCTTCTTGTACTCTTTGGGTGAAGCACTGCTAAGCTAAAGCATGCTGCTGATGGCAAAGTGTTAGTGCATGCATAATCACATGTTGAAGTGTTGAACTTATAATGGTAATTAGCTGTACTCTGCGTTACTCTGTGCTGATTTCTATGAAAACACCTCTTCAAGACAATGTTTGCAATAAGTATCAGGCACATATATATAACAAAAAAACAACAATGTGTTAATTAAAGCTGTAACCAGCATTTACATCCACAAGAGTCAGACAACACATCTTGACACGTATTTCATCTATATGTATTCAAACATTTACAGCATGCCAAGGAAAACATGCTTCACTTAGTAATATCTGAACACACCACATAGAAAGTCATGTGTGATAGTCACTAATTAGCAGCAGATTTTAGCACGTGAATGTATGTATTCATCTTCATTATCCTATTGACCTTTGCAATCTGTACATTTAACTCTTCATCTTGTTCAAGAACACATTAAACTGACTAAACATAGCTTAGGACAGTGGCACAAAGTGAAACAGAGTAATGTGGACAATGACAATCAGATCCCAAGATACTGAAATGAGCTGAGTACTTCAATTTAGCCTTAGTTGCATTTGTTGTCCAGCCCCAGACATTTTGCATATGCAGACTTGGAAGATTAATGAAATAGAAGGGAGAAGGCAGATTGGCAGGGTAAGATGTATGCAGGGACAAAACAGATTATGACAGAAAAAGGATGGTAATAACTCACAATAGAAGCCAACAGGTACGCTTAATTTAGTACACAAAAACACTTGGTAACACTTAGCTACAGTGAATATAAAAAGTTTACACACCCCTGTTAAAATGCCAGGTTTTTGTGATATAAAAAAATGAGACCAAAATAAATCATTTCAAAACTTTTCCCACTTTTAATGTGACCTATAACCTGTAGAATTCAATTGAAAAGCAAACAAATCTACTAGGGGAAAAATATAAAAATATAAAAAACATACAATGTGTTGGTTGCATAAGTGTGCACACCCTTAAACTAATACTTTGTTGTGCGTGCACACCCTTAAACTAATACTTTGCTGAAACACCTTTTGATTTAAAAACAGCATTCAGTCTTCTTGGGTAGGAGTCTATCAACATGGCACATCTTGATTTGGCAATATTTGCCCACTCTTCCTTGTAAAAGTGCTCCAAATCTGTCAGATTGCGAGGGCATCTCTTGTGCACAGCCCTCTTCAGGACATACCACAGATTTTCTATTGGATTTAGGTCTGCGCTCTAGGTGGGCCATTCCAAAACTTTAATTTTCTTCTGGTGAAACCATTCTTTTGTTGATTTGGATGCATGCTTGGGGTTATTACTGTTTTGAAAGGTGAAATTCCTCTTCATCTTCAGCTTTCTAGCAGACACCTGAAGGTCTTGGGCAAAAAGTGACTGGTATTTGGAACTGTTCATAATTCCTTCCACCTTGACTAAAGCCCCAGTTCCAGCTGAAGAAAATCAACCTCAAAGCATGATACTGCCACCAGTATGCTTTGTCGTGGGGTTGATGTTCTTTAGGTGATGCGAAGTGTTGTTTTTGCACCAAACATACCTTTTGGAATTGTGGACAAAAAGTTCAACC
This sequence comes from Protopterus annectens, assembly GCF_019279795.1. NCBI lineage: Eukaryota > Metazoa > Chordata > Ceratodontiformes > Protopteridae > Protopterus > Protopterus annectens. The sequence continues at coordinate 1,997,346,450 of NC_056735.1, forward strand.
TTGGTCTCATCAGACCATAACTCATTTTCCCACATGCTTTTGGGAAACTTGATGTATTGTTTTGCAAATTCTAACCAAGCCTGGATGTTTTTCTGTGTAAGAAAAGGCTTCTGTCTTGCCCTACCAATAGTCCAGACATATGGAGAATATGGGAGATTATTGTCACATGTAGTACACACCCAGTACTTGACAGAAATTCCTGCAGCTCCTTCAGTGTTGCTGTAGGTCTCTTGGCAGCCTCTCTGACCAGTTTTGTCTTCTCTTTTTATCAGTTTTGGAGGGACGCCCAGGTATTTGCAACGTCACTGTTGTCCCATATTTTCTCCACTTTTTGATGACTGTCTACACTGTCTTCCATGGTATATCCAATGCTTTGGACATTTTTTGTACCCTTCTTCTGACTGATACCTTTCAACAATGAGATCCCTTTGATGCTTTATAAGATCTCTGCAGACCATGGCTTTTGCTAAAGCAGGCAGCTGAGTAAATGTCAGGAAAATCCTACTAGAACAGTTTAACTTTATTTGGGGTTAATCAGAGTCTCTTTAATTGATGGCAGTTGTGTACCCAAGAAGTCAGAATGATGTAATTAAATCAAAAGATGCTTCAACAAAGTATTATTAACAAAATATTAGTTTAAGGGTGTACACACTTATGCAACCAGCATATTGTAAGTTTTTTATTTTTTGTATTTTTTCCCCTAACAGATTTGTTTGTTTTTCAATTGAATTGTACAGATTATAGGTCACATTAATGGTGGGGAAAGTTTTGAAATGATTTATTGTTGTCTCATTTTTTATATCACAAAATCCTGGCATTTTAACAGGGGTGTGTACACTTTTTATATACACTGTAATAGCTGAATTAGAACCCTTGAAATTATTCAAAACTTTTTTCACATATCTGAGCATTAGCTTATCATGCCACAAAAGAATTATTACTTTACAGCATTAAAATAACTCATCTGAATCACATTGACAACTTAACAAAGCAGAAGGGGTGAACAGTGAGAGACAGAGACAGATGTAGAGAGGAATAGGAACAGCATGATTTGTGAGACATGTAGGACCATCTGCATGGTGTTCTAATCTTACTTATTAAATCAGCATTAATCTGTCATGTACTGTATAAGAAATTGGCTTCTACAGGTACAAATCATGGGTAAGAGAGTGCAATAAGCAAAAGCACCTAACCAGGATAAGGTTGGCTTACTAAGTCTCCCTGTTTGGGCTGCAATGTTTTTGACAATGAAGTCTTGCTGCATTATTCAAATGGTATGTTAATGAAATGTTCTATATGGAGAGAATACAGACATTTGCAGTTAAATATATGATAGGAATATGAAATGTCATGAAGTAACATTGACATACAGCAGGAAGCAAACCCATGACACTGTGCAAAAACAGCAGACTACAAACATGTTAATGCTCTAAATATACCACACAGAAACTCCTTCTTTTATAAATCCAGCAGACTAGCAACTGTTACATTAATTGTTCCACAGTGCAACTTTTAGTCTGACTTTACTCTGTACTGTCATAGTGCAGCAGATTTAAGCACATTTGAAAGAAAGTAATCATACCACTGCAGATTAAATCAAAATCTTCAGCTTTTACAGTAAGAAGTTAAACTGTGCTGTGGCAAACTCAGCATAAATGTAGAGGACATAAATTAAATGCTCTTCCATGGGCCACTTCTGGCCATGTGTGTTGTGTGTGAAACTATTATTTGACTAGATTAAACATGTGAAAAAAAGTTGGCTAGGACAGTGACAAAAATGGAGTTGACAAGCAGACAGTAGGACACAGAGGAAATAATGCAGTAATTTACAGAAGTGTCATCAGAGAGCACCCTAGCTATCCACTTCTTCATAATATAAATGTACAATTATTCACACACTTTCATGACTTTGCAGAATCACCACACCAGTGACTGGTGACAGCAACAGAATAATGCTGTATGGCCTATTGGACCAAATCAAGTGTATCAAGATGACACTTAATTGAAATGGAGAGCTATGTATGGGGCATAATTTTATAAATGGGACAAGATCCCCTCTTTTCTTGAGAGAGAAAGAGGAGGATGCTGGGAAAGGTGCTGATGAATGTAAGGGTCAGGTAGGTAGGGTAAGTTAAGAAGCATCCTCAAAAATGCAGGACATACAAGACTAACAGGGATGGTGATGGAGACAAAAGGTTGGGGGACACCATGTTTGGGGATAGGGAGTGGATATTGGAGGTGTGCCCATGTCCAGCTTAAGATCAGTGAAAATCTGGCCCTCACCCTCACAATTGTCATCACTGTCTTCTGCAGCAGCTCCCTGGGTCAGTGCCAAACATGGCATCATCTTTCACATTTAAGGTGTGACCTTTTAGCCCTGCCAATGCATGCATCAAGGTCTCTCTCTCCATTGTATCCTCCACTGGCCCTATCAAGTCCTGCTAGGTGACAAAATTACTGCCTCCACTATTACTGCTCCTGTAGGTTGCCACTGCATTCAGCAGCTGGGGCATATTTACCAGACAAACTTGGAGCAGGTAGGGCAGGTGTCGAGGCAATATTTACAGGCTGCCACCCTAAACTGGGGGTGTTTGTGCTACCATCTGCAGAGTTACGGTGGGCCAACCCTCAGTGGTTAGTGTACCTTTCTATGCTGTTGATCGTTTATTTTTCAGCAGCAAGTTGTACAAAAAAGCAGATTGATAATAAATTATACCCCTCTAAAAAATGAAAAAAGAGAAAAAGGGTTGAGGAGAGAAAAAAGAGATAATGATATATATGGAATGTCACAGTACTGTATTGTATTTTTTAAATAAACTTGGGCTGGTAATACATAAGCAATTATGAGAATTTACTATTGCACACCTTTGTCACATCAATATATGATGTAAATGTATTTATTTATCATTAAATACAGAAATGTCACTGCTATGATATAATAAATTGCAGCCTTTATTTCCCTGTGATGGATTGCTATTTCTAATTTAATAATTAAAATTGCCATAATATCATTATTCATGTCATACTGTTGCTAATATTTTATAAATACTTATCCATTAATAAAAAGTAAACTCTGCTACTGGTTACTGAACCTACTCACAGTAAAGATGGTGTTTTAATTACTGGGGACAGCATGCTTGCATGAGATGAAGATTGTGGTATACCTGCTCAAGATGCTAGTGCTTGAAAGAATGAAAATAATATTATGGTTTAAACCTCTCTGAGGTAAATTAATCTCTCCTGGTGTACCTCATAGTTTGCAGCTATCTCCTCTGCAGCTGCACAGCACAAAACGAAAAGAAATATGTAAGAAGGCATAATGAGTAACTGCATTGGCTGGCAAAATAAATACTGTCATATCGTAGACAGGTTATGGGTCAGTATGCTTATACAACTGTGTGGTGTTTCCAGTTCTAAATTTAACCACTCAGTGGCTTAAGAGTTCCTGCTTGTGATTGTTAAGGCCACTAAGCAGCCTACATTAGTGATGTTGACATTGTTCCCCACTGAGTGAAATGCATGTTGCACTGGAGGCAGCCTTGGCTAAGCTATTCCAAGCCTCAGCCTTATACTGAGACCTGATATAATCCTCCTACAACAGCCTACAGCTGTAGCACTTCATGAGTAGTGCCACAAATATCCTGGACACCTCATAACATCACCTTTGTTCTGTAAATTTAGCACCATTCTCTCCTTCACCAGGATTCCCTGCAAAAGACAAGTTAACAAAATATGCCTAAATTGGCATACAATTCAGATCTCGCCTGTTACTGGTATTGTGCAAAGATGCGTAACCTTGCCATTTCTATTTGTGTAATTGAAATTAGATGGACTCTTTGGCAGACGCATTGGCACTACTTACATCACATAGCAGTAAAGGTGTGAAACATGGCATTGAGCTTAGCCATGTGTGTTGCTCCTCCCATTAACATAGGTTCCAGTGTTCAACAGTGGAATGCTTAATGGCACTGGCTGTTAAGAGCTGCAGTTTGGAAGGAGAAAGAGGATGAATAATGACATTGTCATGTTTGCACTTACACAATGTTATAATATTGTAACAGCTGGGAATTGAAACTATGGGATAAAAGTATTGTGCCTGTAATGCATGTACAAGAAAATGTTATATTAAATACAATCATATTCATGTCTAGGAAACTAGACACACATTAGCTTGAAGTTTTATATGAAACATTAATGATATATGCTAAATAGTAAAGTTTCATTATGCAAGGCTTGCTGATAAATTGCTTTCAAGAAACAAGTCAATATTATCAGTTTTATTTAGTGCTACAGCTCTATTCAAAAAGTTGTCATAAATGGGCTTCTTGCACCCTTTTTAATATTATCTTGCAGATGGATTCTGTCCCATAATTAGTTGTGTTCTTAAAGTCTCTGAACTTACACTTGTGCCACAGAAATAATTTTATGACAGGATGAAGTTCTCCTGTCAGACTTCTGGGGAAAGTGCACCATTGTGTGGCATGCTTGTGCCACCTAAGGTAGCCTAAACAAAATGTTTCACTTTTTCCTTAGGTAGTGAACCCTTTTTGTGCACTACTAAGTAAAGAGCAAATGAGCCTTAAACAGGAGAAAAAAAGATGACATATTGTGAGCAATTTCAATGTGATCTGTACAAAGTATTTGTACAATGCTTCATGGCTTTTATTTCTCTAAATTGACTTCAGTTACATCTTGTATTATAGAATTTGACTTCTGTCAGGTGAGGTGCATTTACTGAGGTAACTACTGTCCCTTTTGCAGGGGGCTGTACAATGACACAGACATATTTGCTCTACCTAACTCAGCCTAAACAACATTTTTCACTTTTTTCCTTAGGCTGTGGACCCTGTTTGCATGCTGTCATCCAAAGAGTAATTAATCCTTAAAAGGAAAAAAATATTGTTACTAATTGCAATGTGATCTCTACACAGGATTCAAACAAACATGGGCCTTATCTCTCTCAGTTCACTTCAGCTACCCCTTGTACCACAGAAGTTGATATCAGTTAGGTGCATTTACTGAAGTAATTACTCCCTGTTGGGTGAGGAGGTGTGCAATGAAGCAAGCCATATTTCCCCTACCTAAAGCAGCCTAAACTAAATGTTTCACTTTTTCCCTTAAGTAGTGAACCCTGTTTGCATGCTGCTGAGTGGAGTGTAAATTGAAATGATGTTAGAAAATGTATATCTGATACAAACAAATACAGAAAGTGACTTAAATGCAATGCATGGGTATATGTAGCAATGGCCAGAGCAAGAAGTGCATTCAAGTGAAATTTCTTTCCTTCTCATTTCTCCTTGCAACATCAGACATGTACTTTCTGTAACACATTATCCACTTGTAGTTAATGCAAATATTGTTAAAGTAGACAGACTAAAGATTTGTTAGCAAGAGCGTCAATAGTTTTTTTAAACAACCAAATAGTATCACAGCATGTGATTAAATATGCATTCAGACAATCATCTGTAAAAGAATCATTAAGTGAAATCAAACCATGCATCATGTGTCCTTTATCTTAAAGCTCAATGCACTTACCTTGTACACAGAGAGTTAACTGTTAGGTATATTTTCTTCACAGAGGACTAACCAGAGTGCTGATGGACAAACAATGCTGTTGGGCTGGTTTATGCTACCAAAGTCTGCCTAAACTAAATTTTATTTTATTATTTTATTTATTTTACATTTGTTGACCGGGCTAGTCTAGCTGGAGATATTTCCATTTTCAGTAGAGGCCACATACTTAATAATAATATATAAAAAAAGCAATAAGAGGCAATGCCACATACATTAGGAAGGAATTAACGTAACATTTTAAAGTAAACCATTGGGTTAAAAATGTGGAAGATAACATTTACAACATTTATTGGCAGAGTAGTAATGTAAAGGAAGAGAGAGAAGATAGGTTACAGGCTAATAGTAGAGTATTGGTCAGGGTTTCACTTTTTTCATTAAGCCATGAAAGTGATGATCATCCTGCCAAGCAGCACACAAATACAGAAGGCAATATTTAGCAGAAGCATTCAAACAACTTCTAAGGAATAACAACTTGAAGACACATGAAGTTAATCACAATGTACGTGTAGCAATGAGCACAGCTAGTAAACCATTACAGCGATACATTCAACCATCTCCCATTTCATTGTCACATCAGTGCTATCATGTATGTCTCACAATATCAGGGCTTTAGCTAATGCTATGGTAATTCAGAAGGACAGAGGGACTAACAAAAATGCATTCATTGTTCAGACAGCATAAACAATTCACATTTACATAATTACAAATGACTTATCTAATTAATACTGACCTTATTTGAGTTTTCCACATCAACACATTCATACAAATCATTCAAATGAGTGTCAAGAATTACTATGAACTCTCAGTCAAATGATCATGATTTCTGCAATACCTGAACTGTTTCTCTAAATTGAATACCATTGCACATTATGCATCAGAGATAGGAGTGTAACAACTTTAAATTATTCACTCAGTACTGTTCAGACTGCTATGCTGTCCAAACAAAATTTTTCAGTTTTTTTCTTGAGCAGTGAAATGCAGTTCAATGAGGGTCTATATTACAAGATCGAATGTTTATGTGATCAGACACCTAAATGTTTGCCGGATTTTGCCATTTTGTCTACTGTAGAGCAATCTTGGAGTTGGCATATTTAATTAGGGGTGTGGGGGCATAGCCCCCCATGTCAGGGGGTTTGGGGGTTGAAGCCCCCCACTTAGTTTGGGTGTAAAGTTATTTTTTTTTTATTTTCATGGCCAATGGACATCTTTCCCTGTGCCATTTTGAGGTTCAATATTACAAGTTCAATGTTTAGGCGTTCGCTCACCTAAGCATTCAATCTTGTAATATAGACCCATTTAATGATCTTGAAAGCTGCCAGTCAATGTTGTGCAATGCCAAACAGCTTGTAAATGATACAAATAAAAAAAATAATTAAATTATTGTAGATCAAATACTTTACATGTTTAACATTTTTTTTATGTTGCAACAAAGAACTGTATGGATTTAAATCCTAAATGTTGGTATTAAAAGCAATCATCTGCTAGTAGCAAATGTTACTGGTGCAGACCCATCATATATGGATGAAAGGAACTTCATCTCTGTAACCATATATTTACTATAATAAGACATATGGTCAATTCACCTTGGGGAAGAGAAAAAAAAATAAAGATTTTGCTTTTGGCCAGTATGTATATTCAGCAAGATTTCACTCAGCCAGATTTGTTTTACTGGATTTAGTCAAAACAGTCCATTTCAGCAGATGACCAAAGAGAAAAGATCCAACATATTGCAAACATTTTTAAATAGACATTCATAATTGCATGAGCAGATATTACGTTATATGCATCAATAATTAATTTTTTAATTAGATTACATTCATATGAAATAAATGCAACTATTATGGGATAAAATATATTTATGCATTTAGTAGATGCTGAACATTAAGCATTTGCAGAGGGGTATTAGTGAGTTTTCCATATAGATAATTTTGATTAGTGTTTATAAACTGAAAGAAATAGCGATGAGGGAAGGAACTTGGTAGGATAAAAATGTTAATATTGTAGTTAAAAGGTGGGGTATAGAGTAGGATCAGAGATAATTATATATGGGTATCATTAAGGTTTATATTAGAAGTATATAGGTGTGGGGGCATGCAGTGTCACATAAACTGTGTATGGCTTCCATAAAGTTTCTATTAGAAGTATATAGGTGTGGAGGCAAACAGTGTCACATGAACTATGTATGTGGCTTGGAGTTTCTAGCTAAACTGTTCAGGTATTTGTGAAGACTGGTTGTGCAGGATAAGATTCTGAGTGAAGAGAAATGATCTGATGACATTCCAAGCTGAAGATTACAATGGTGTTCCTCCTGAAGATATGCAGGAGCTGGCCCATTAATTTGATAGGTATAGTTTTAGTTGTGGTTTAAATGAGTTTACACTGAATGATTTCAATGGTAGTGGGATGTGATTCCAAAATTTAGCTACGCTGTTTGAATATAGAAAATCACCTGCTTCCACTGTCAGTTGAGAAAATATTTATTTATTTGCATTTATTGCCCATGATGACCTGACTGGGCTATGAAAGACCCATTTTCAGTAGAGGCCATGCAACAAAAGTTCCACTTGTAAATATACAAACAATTCAGTATCTTAATATTAATAAACAGATAAAGTTAGTACTATTATATACATTGTTACTACATACAAGGGGATGCAGACTATCATACGTTATAGTTTATACAGGTACAATTTTCACAAGCATCCATTAAGAGATAGGCAGATACAAGTTTCACTAATGCACATATGCAGTTTTAACAAGCTCATTGTGGGACAATCAGGAAGAAATGTTCATGAGTATGTACAGATTCATTCATTAGAATCAATATGATAGATGGAAGAGTTTATATTGGACAGATGAAAAAAAGTCAGGCTTAGAATATGTGTTTCAGTCAGATGGAGGGGATCACTTACATAATAAGTCCTGAATATAATTAGCATAAAGGGCCTTGAGTAAGTTTTGTCTGGATTTTATTAGTCTGAGTGTTGCAGGTAAGTTGCTCCATAAGACTGACACTGAGTAGGAGTACAGGGACTTGCCAAGTGAGTTCTATGTTATAATGAGAGAGGCCAGCACTTTCTTTTCCTGATTGCAGGTATCTGTGGGGTTTGTACCATTATGTTAAGGTAGCTTTGGCTGGACATTTATTGTACTGGTAAAGAAAAGGGTGAGACACTTTTAATTGTGAGTATTTGATGAGCTTGGGATGTTCTAACCACTGTAACTTGTAATAGGCTGCATAGAGGTCATTTCTTGAGGGTAGAACAGTGGCAAATCTGTCATATCATAGTGTGAACTTGTTTAGCTGAAGTGTTTGGATGTTAGTAAATATGGAGAGGGCATATGTTAGAGTAGGTAAGGGGCAGGCAGCAACAGTGTCTTTACAGTTAGAGTCCATTAGAAAGTTATTGACCCTATATAGGTTGCCAAGTTTCTGGTGAATCTTCTTTGATCTTTAGGGGGGGTCATTAGATTGTGTGTTTCTAGGAGGTTCTTGACTGAACTCTATGTGTCTTCTGCACATTTTTCCAGCTTGTTTATGAATGGAGCTGTGCAGATCAGAGTGGCATTGTGAGATTATTTCATTATTTCAGATATACCTGCAGCTGTATGAGCTTGTTGAATATCTTGGAGAGATGTGATCCTACTATACATCCTTGTGGGACCCCTATGTCTACAGACAGTGAATACATTTCAGTTTGATCTATTGGGTTCTATTACTTAGGTAACTTTGGATCTATAAATAAAAGTAGAAATAAAAGCATATCCAGCCAGACACAGCATGATGCACTAATATGTTACAATTTTTGGATTTCCATAACTTTGGATCAACTAGAGAGTTTGATGAGACATGTTCAATTCTTCTAAGATGTGTAGTGCTTTAAGGTTGGAGATGGTGTCAAATGGTTTTGATATATCAAGGAAGGTTGTTGATTATTGTTCAGGGGAACACTTATAGTATTTAGGAAGGAAATGATGGCTGTGGTTCTACTGTGCCTTGGCCAAAATCCATGCTGGATTTTGGACAGTTGATTATTTTCTAAAAGCTATTTTAGAGCTTATTTATGTATGCATCATTCAAGGATTCAAGGATTTTAGAGTTGGGAATAGAGAAGGGACTTTAGTTGGTCAGTGATCTGTAGTGAGAGTAGGGAACAGGTGGAGGAGATCCCGGAGAGATGGAGATATGCTCTAGAGAGAAGTGGAATGAAGGTCAGCAGGACTAAGACAGAATATATGTGTGTGAATGAAAGGGAGGATAGAGGAATGGTGAGGATGCAAGGAGTAGAGGTGACAAAGATGGATGAGTTTAAATACTTGGGATCAATAGTTCAGAGTAATGGTGAGTGTGGAAGAGAGGTGAAGAAGAGAGTACAGGCAGGATAGAGTGGGTGGAGAAGAGTGTCAGGAGTGATTTGTGACAGACGAGTACCAGTAAGAGTGAGAGGGAAGGTCTACAAGAGGGTAGTGAGACCAGCTATGTTATATGGGTTGGATACAGTGGCACTGACAAAGAGGCAGGTGTTAGAGCTGAGTTGGCAGAGTTAAAGATGTTAAGATTTGCACTGGGTGTGACGAGGGTGGACAGGATTAGGAACAAGTATATTATAGGGTCAGCCCAGGTTGGAAGGTTTGGAGACAAAGCCAGAGAGGCAAGATTACATTGGTGTGGACATGTGCTGAGGAGAGATGCTGCATATATTGGGAAAAGGATGTTAAGGATGAAGCTACCAGGTAACAGGAAAAGAGAAAGGCCTAAGATAAGGTTTATGGATGTGGTGAGAGAGGACATGCAGGTGGTTGGTGTGACAGAGCAAGATGCAGAGGACAGGAAGAAATGGAAACAGATGATCCACTGTGACGACCCCTAATGGGAATAGCTGAAAGAAGATGATGATCATGTATTACCTTCAAAACCCAGCTTTAAAGTACACCTTTAGCATCATCCACAGCACTGCAACATTATTTTTCCTTGGAGTTATAATAGTTCATAACTTTTTAATGTTTTGCAGTATATTCTGGCTGTCATGATAAAAGCAACATGCATGCCATCTAATCTTGTACTACAGAACTGTTGATTCTTACTCATGCTACAGCCTAAAATGAATGTTTATCTTTTTGTAATTTGAATAACTAACATAATCATGCTTGGGTCAAGGAGTCACTTTTTGTGTTTTGTATTCCATCACTTAAAGGTAATTTACTCTGAATGCAACTGCTAACAAAGTGAACACATTGCAGCCACATTATTTCTTGTCTAGTTAATATCAGATTTGTGACACATTTGAAGAAAAAGGGAAAAAAGTAGTATATCCTGTTACCCCTTGATAACGCCATATTGTTATGTTTCTGTTTTTAGTGTTCTGTACTCGTAAGTATTTAATGTACGGTATTATTAATATATCATACAAGTTCATTGCTGAACAGCTGACAAAACATGAGTCCATAAAAATAAATACATTCGTCTATATCTGAAAGGCAACGATATTCTCTGGAATTAGTTAAATTGTCTATGTTCATCCTAGCTGGGGACATTCCTTTTTGTTCCAGATGTTAATATAAATCAACCTAATTATATGACTGATTTTCATCAGAAATGTATCCACTGTTACATCTAAATTACATTAACTCCTGATAACACAGAGAATAGAAGAACAACAAGAAATAATTTAATAAAATAAAATGGCAGATGAAGAAATAGTCTAAATAAATAAAAACAAAATGCTTTTTTACACAACAATGCAAGTGCTTGCATGCATGCATATTTTCTGTAAGAACATGGATCAACCACAACAGTTTGAAACTTAACACTATCTTCATAGACATTATACTGTCATATTGACAATGGCATCCTTATAAACCAACTGAAAAAAATAAATATAATAGCACAGTATAACTGACTAGACCAGTGAATCAAACTCTATTAAACTAAAACACCAGACAAACGGATCCAAATCCAAAAAATTGTAAATGAAGTTTAATTAAGCCCTTGTGTTCCAAAAATTACAAGACTTTTATCTGAATGCAAGCACAAATTCAAGAAACATATAAATATTCATAGTAATTGCACACATGACACAATGTTACTATGTCTCTTTCAGTTTTAGTTACACTTGTTTGGGGTTTCAATAAACTTCATGTGGGCTTAGCACAAAGCCTATATGGAATTTACATGTCTGCATGGTGAGCATCAGTGATAATTACATACTCATGCTGCACACCATCCCCTGGATTCACGAAGCTTCGTGCAAGAATAAGGCTATTCTTGCTTGGAGTGGTTCGTGTCCATTTAGGATAGCAGCAGGCCTTGCATATGCATGAAGGCGTGCTGCTATCTAAACTAAACAGACACGAAGCAGGAACAAATGCAGGGGGCATGTGTTACCAGTCACAGCAACAGAAACACGCCCCCTTTGCTCTGAAAGTGCTCTATGGCACTTTCTGACGTAGATGAGTGTCAAACTATATAATATTAGAGCCTGGCTCTAATATTATATAGTAAACGAGTGTCTGCAGACACTGAAATGTAAATAGCGAACATTTCAGTGTCCGGGGACACTGAAAAAAAAATACCACAAACACCTATAGAAGGCAGCAGCCTTCAAGTGCACACCCCCAAATGTATGCACCCTTACCCTACATGCATGGAAGCAGTAGGGCAAGAGGAAAGAATACAAAATAACAAAATTGTAATAATATTTTTTTCATGAAATAAATCCGAAGTTTAAGCGCTTCACAGCTTGTTTGCATGGCCTGCCACTATGCTTAGCCTGGCTGAAATCCTGGACCACCACTATGCTTAGCCTGGCTAAAATCCTGAAAATAATAGACAAGTGGTGCTGTGATAGAAAACATCATCAACTGCTGTAGCGTAGTGACACTGCCTTGGTATAGCATGTAGAACATACTCCGTTCGAATCTCCCCCCCTGGCAAATTATTTAATAAACTTTTTAGGAAAGTGAATGGTAGATGTCAATCATATGGCTCACGTATAACACAGTATGGGTGGGAATATGTAAAATATAAATGTAAAAAACAATTTATAACTTTAATGAAAGAAAATAGATTTAAGCAATGCTTTGCTAGTGTAAGCATTCCTTACCTGCATTCAGCTCTACTTAGCTGGTGTAAGCATTGCTATGTGGATTTGCACGGAGCTATGCATAGTGCAGCATATTGAAACCTGCCAGTCAGGAAAAAGTGTGGGAAAACTGCCCTATTTAAACCACACTGGCAGGAATATAGCCATAACCATTTGGAATTGCACACAGTAGGACCAAAATGGCTGGTGTCGAAGAAGGTGTACACTTCCGAACACAGTGTTGTGGCATCCAGGAGTCTAGGGTCATGGTTGGGCTCCTAGTTAAAAACATGACGGCAGGCTGCTGCAGGGCCTGTACCAGGACTCACAGTACAAAGCAAAGGCCTGGGACCAGCTTGCACATGATCTCACCAGTGCCACTGGCATACCCCGGACTGGTGAACAGGTACGTAATCACCATAATGACCTGAAGCAGAGGAGGGGTGCATTATTGGACCAGTGGATCCAAGAAGCCCAAGTGCAGGATGTCCCACCTGTCATTAAGTATGCAGTCTTATGTACCTCTAGGTATGGAAAAAGTTCAACTTGTGACTGTGCAGGTGTGATTAAAAGTCAGGAATAAATTCCTGTGTCAGGCTGCCAGTGTTACAATGGAGTATTCCCAGCTGCTGTGTAAGACAGATATCAATAGCAAGCAGGTACAATATGCAGGAGAGGAATATTAGAATATGTAAGAGTGAGTCTGAGTGAACCCGCCAAGAAAGTGCCATGTCAGGGCTACTGCAACAGTTAGAAATGAAAAGCATTCTCCTGTACAGATCATGCAGGAATAGTAATTGTGGAGTTCTGAGTCATACACAGATATGTATGTCAAAACTAATAAAGGTAATCCCAAACACCGGTCCGTGTCATCTCACTTGTACCAGATAAATAGGTTCATAGGTTCATAGGTAGGTAGTAGGCTATCTGCCCAAAGGCATTTATAAGCCTAGCCAGAATGTGGTGGCTTTTGCCGCACCCTTAGATTAGTTCCCTGTGCTTCTGTCCAGCAGAGCCACTGAAGTGATCCCCAAGGTAAATGTTTTGTTTCCCATCCATTCATCAAGGTTTCTTTTGAAGAGTGTTAAAGAGGAGCTCTGCCTAATATTGATTGAAATCTTGTTCCAAAGCATGGGAAGTCTATAGGACAGGAATCTATCCCTCCGGCACATCCTATTTATTGTTTTGGTGAGGTTTAGATCCCTAGAGCATGTGGCTCAAGGGGATAAGGATTTCTTTAGGTGGAGCATGTCCATCAATTCTGGGTTGGACATGGCCTTGTATGTCAGGCAGAGATCACCTCTGAGTAGGCGGTATGCAACCGAGTACAGCTGAAGTTTCTTCATTCGAGCTGCATAGGGCATCTGTTTGAGGCCAGTGATCCTCTTGGTGAGGTACTTCTGTGGTCTTTCCAGCTGTTACAGGTGTCTTGTAAGGTACATCTAAAATGGGGCATTGTACTCTATGATGGGTCTGATGAGTGATGAGAAGAGGGGCACAATTACCTCTTTTGATCTGGATGTGAACCCTTTTATGATTAGTTGGGCCATGTAAAAGGATTTTCTAACCAATTTGGCAATGTGATCATCAAAGATGAGATTACTATCTACTTGGGTCCCCAGATCCCTTATTATGTCTTCCATATTTAGGGGACTACCACCTATGTGGGAGTTTGTGGGTACTTTGTTTTTTCCAAAGGGGATGACTATGCACTTTTTGGCATTTAGCTTGAGGCCATGATTTTGACACCAGGCATCTGTCTCAGTTAGTCCCTTTTGCAGGATGTCTGTCTCAGACAGAGAGTCAATTATAGCCCCTAGTTTGCAGTCATCTGCGAACTTGGTCAGTGATAGTCCTCCTGTGCCTGCCTGTACCTCTGAGAAGTATATCCCGAACAGGAGGGGTCCTAGGACTGAGTCCTGGGGAATGCCACTTGTAGCCAGTTTAGAATCGGACCTAGCTCCCGCAACTCTCACCATGTGGGTTCTGTCCGTGAGTCAGTTGGCAATGCATCTTGTGATGTAGGGGTTTATGTTCAGGCTGGTGAGCTTGTCTATAATACCAGAATGGGGAATGGTGTTGAAGGTCTTTGCGAGGTCTAGGTAGGATGTGTGTACCACCTTTCTCTCATCTATAGCCTTGGTGACTGTTTCAAAGAAGCCCACCAGGTTTAGAAGGCATGATCTGCCCTTAACGAAGCTGAACTGGGTAGGGTCCAGTGTTTGGAGGTTCCCAATGTCTCTGTTAATGAGTTCCATGATGATGCACTCCATAGCTTTGCAGACCAAGCTAGTCAGGCTTATAGGGTGATAGTTCCCAGGGTCTGCTGTGGCTCCTACTTTGTGGAGTGGAATAACCATTGCTGTGTGCCACTCTATGGGTATGTAGCCTGTGGAGAGGCTGAGTTTGAACAGTGTGTTTAGGTGAGGGGTTGGTTCGTCTTTGAGCTTATATAGGACGCAGCCTGGGACACTGTCCAGTCCCATTGATGCTGTGTTTTTGGCTTTGGAGAGGGCTATTTTAACCTGAGTGTCTGTAATTTCAGAGACTCTACTTTCTTCTGGTATGGTTATGGGCCCTTTTGGGGGTGAGAGGGGGGGTGAAGTTTGCGTTGACCCTGTCTGCCAAGATGTTGGCGATATTGGTCGGTTCAGTGTATTTTCTGCCATTCTGCACTAACTCCGAGCAGATCTGAGCATTGCCACTTTGATTCTTGACATAGCTAAAAAATGCCTTGTGGTTATTTTTGGAGTCCTTGACAATTTTTCTTTCGAAGCTCGCCTTGGATGATTTTATGAGAGATCGTAGTTTCTTGCTGATACTGATCAGGGATGTCTTCTCTTCTTGTGACTTTACTCTTTTCTGTACTAGTTTCCTCCTTCTATTGTATAGCTTGTTTATGGCAGGAGTCCAACAGACTGGTTTCCTTTTCTTGGAGGAGTGAGTCTTGGTTTTGCTTGGGATGGCATGATTCATGCGTTCTTGTAGCTGCCCATAGAATGCATTAGTAAAGGATTTTGTAGCTTGGACAGCGTTATCCTTCAGCATGGGGGCTTTGAAACTTTCCACCTTGGTCTTAAGTAATGTGAAGTTTGCTTTTGAAAAGTTTTTCACAGTGGTTTCCTTGTCTGGGAATGGGGGCGGAATGTGGATATCCAAAGTGATTAGTTTATAGTCAGATCTAACCAGTGAGGGGTTGACCTCTGGTGTGGAACAACGGTCGCCTATGTTGGTGATGACCAGGTCCAATATGTTGTCACCTCTGGGGGGAGTGTTGACCAGTTGAACCAGGGTGTTTGAGTTTATAAATTCCAGGAAATGTTGGGCAAGGGTGTAGTTCTTCAAGTTAATGTATGGATAATTGAAATCACCCAATATTAGGGTGTTTAGTAGGACCTTTATGTTTCCCAGTGTTTCCAGAAATGCGGAATGGGGGTCCTGGGACATGGTGGGTGATCTGTAGCAAGCTACAATTTGAATTGCAGTTTTGACCATTGTTAGTTACACGTGGATGATCTCTGAAGCATTGTGCTGTGCCACTAACCTGGAAGTGTGGGTATCCTTGATGAATATGGATATGCCTCCACCATTTGAATTTTGGTTTGGGTTCTGTGGCTGAAATGCATGGTATGAGTTGTAGCCTGGTAGTGCTGAGGTGCTCTCTGGAGATTTAAACCAGGTTTCTGTTACTGCACATATATAGATTTTCTCCATACTGAGGAGTGTCTCGAGTGCATGCATTTTGAGGTTTAGATTTCTGGCATTGAGTAGCATTACCCTCAGTTTTTTGTTACTTGTGCTATTTACAGCAGTGGTTTGTCTTTTGAGACTTGCCTAAAAAAGGCACTATGGGGATGGCAAGAGCCTTGGCCAGAATTCGAAAGCCTAATGGTGACAGGTGCAAGCCATCTCTAGCAAAGCAGCATGGCTTGTCAAGCATGTAATTCCAGGCGGATAGACATTGGTTCTCCTTTGAATGACACTAGAAACTTAGCCAATTGTTAAAATCGAGATTTTTTTTCTTTATACAGTGGTATTATTCTTGGTGAGGGCAGGATGCTACTCAGGGTCAGGGTCATACCGGCTTGGGTTATGTGATCAGAGAGCTCTTCCATGTCTCTTTTCATGTAGTCAAGGGAGGTACGGATCAGGTCATTCATACCAACATGGACAATGACAGAGTCATATTTGTACTTGTTCTGGAGAGACCTGAGTGCTTGTGTTATGTGGCGGATCCTGGCACCCATCAGGCAGCTAACAGTAATCTTCTCCTTATTCAGCGTAGTGAGTGGGACGTCAGTGTGCCTAACTATAGAGTCACCTATTACTAGTATGTTGGGTATGTTATTTTGCCTTAAGGGCTGTGATTGCATGGCACACTGGTTTTGTGAAGTATGTCTTTCATGGTTTGTGTTGGGTGGTAGAGGTTGCTTGGATGTTTGCTTTGGAGGTCTCTGTTGGTTTTGCAGATTTTTATTTAGAACATCCGTGTATGTTTTCAAGTATTTATGTGTGTTTTTTGCTGGTGCTGGTTTAATGGGCCTAACTGAGACTGGTGGTGTGATGCAAGTATTTCTGTTCTCCTCTTGACTGTCTGATCCAGTCATGGGTTGAGAGAGCTTAGCCTCCAGTTTGGCTGCATAATTGCATCTGTCGCATGTATTAGTGTTTGGTGGTAGGAGGAGAGGGTTGTCTGTGTACATGAGGCAGCTGTAACATTGCTGTAACATTGCCTCAAAATGCACAAATTCACCAGTTGGACTGGATAGTATACCTGAAACTGCCTTTTGGACATGCCTGAATAGGTACAGTGAACTGTTTGACTGGATGGCTGGTAAGGTCGAATAGAGAGCCTTGTCCTTCTGTACAGTACAGGAGGGTCTAGTGCTAGGGTTCATAAGTGCTTGCTATGAGTTTTGAGCAAGTGCCAGGCTGAAAAATGAATGGCTTTAGTGCTTAAGTTGATAGTTTGTCTAGTTCCAAGGGAAAAATTGAAGAGGAGAC
Organism: Protopterus annectens; assembly: GCF_019279795.1. NCBI lineage: Eukaryota > Metazoa > Chordata > Ceratodontiformes > Protopteridae > Protopterus > Protopterus annectens. The sequence goes on from NC_056735.1 coordinate 1,997,364,110, forward strand.
TTTGTGGAGCCGGGAATAGTTTTACCCTAGCTAACCGGTGCTGCCCGGCACGCAAAACTGGGCAAATGCGGTATTTATAGCAGGGAAATGAAAGAGATAGAAATTAGCTCAAAATGGCCAATAAAATACTGATTTCTGGGCTGAAACTACTCCTCCAGAGACAGATAGGCTGCTCAAAGCTCCCCTCTCTCACAGGTGAACAGAGAAACGTCCTTCTATCCAAGTAAGGTATGAGCAAACACAGAGATTTGTAACTCAGCCCTGAATTGAGCACTAACCTGAAAACCGGACTATACTAGCTTAGACAGGTGGGAGACAAGTATATATATATATATATATATATATATATATATATATATATATATATATATATATATATATATTTATTTTCAGAAAATAAAGCAGATGCAATAAAAAAACACTTTAAATGCACAGAAAAGGATACTTATTGTTATATATTGCAGATCAGAGTTGTAGTCAATGCCCCTAGTAATAAAGTAGGAAGAAACACAAATACAGTAAAAGCAGATGAATAAAGTGCAATATATATATATATATATATATATATATATATATATATATATATATATAGATATATAGATATATAGATATATATATATATATATATATATATATATATATATGTATATATATATATATATATATATCTATATATATATATATCTATATATATATATATATATATATATATATATATATATATATATATATATATATATATATATATATATATATATATAAAACAATAGAAAACAAACAAACTCGTTTAAACAAATTACCTAATTAACCAGAAAAAAGCTCAAAACTGAGCCCTGTTCCAGCAGTTTTCAATCAGACAAGTTCTAACTGCACACTCCTGCTACTAGGGTGCAGGGGAACCTTCTCAAAAAAAGATGGCCTGGATCAGTGCTCAATTTATACAAAGAAAGCTAGATTCAGCAGGCCTGAATCTGGTCTATGCTACAGCAACAAGGTGTATCAGTTTCAGAAAGAAACAGTTCAAATAAGCAGGGACAATAAGCCTGTGACCAGAAATTCCCAGTTCAGAAGGGCAGAATCCAGCCTCTCCTCCCACAAGAGTGCAGACCACAAACCCTCTTAATGAAGAATAACTGGCCTGAAGCCCAAGTGCTTAAGCCAGAACTAATACACTTTTAGAATAGCAGACACTGGGCCTTCAATCAGCAATTCCCAGCTTAGAAGGATGTAAGCTACCTGTCCTGCCAAAACAGTGCAGACCCCAAACCTTAATGTAAAACAATCTATAAGAAGCCCAAGTGCTTAAACAAAAAGACTTAGAATAACAGTTATAATTTAATCAGGCTACTACCAATGCAGCAGAATAAATAAAGTTGAGTACTTTTAAGAAAAGCAAAATAAAGTAGAAGGAAGCACAAATACAGTAAAAGCAGATGAATAAAGTGCAAATTTATTTTTTAAGTGCAAGAAGAGAGGAAGGAAGAACCTAAGTAAAAATGTATAAGTCCTGCAGAATGCATTAACTGAGGTGAACTGATTTAGCACTGCTTGTCTGCATACTTTAGAATGGGCATGTCAAATAACTGGAAAAAAGCAACAGTACAAATTCCCATCAGATCGTGTTTTACTTGTTTGTCTGCCAGCATTGACCAGTGTTAACATTTCAATTTCAGACGTATGTAGCTGTGAATGTACTTAGAAATGTATAAGGCTAACAGGTGCAGACCTAAAACCTACACTGTGTACTCAAGAATCTAAATTGCAGTATGTAGTTGTAAAACAGTCAAATGTGCAATCCAGCTAATGCACACGTTTCACAAACAGTGACACCAATATATGTTGTGTATGCATAAATTGTACTGAAAATGGGAAACAAATAATGCAACATGTGATAATAAAAGTACTGTGCACAAAAATATGTACTAGATAGAAATGTCACAAGCAAAACGCAACACTTTCCCCAGTAGATCAGCCTGATAAAGGCTAGGCCTATACTTCAATTTTGCACACACAGCACGGTACGAATCCAAGGACCGCCACTAACATCTCAGTCTGGTTCTACAATTTTAAACTGCAGTCTGAATAGAAACAAATAATGTACTGCAACACATGCATTTTCCATACAGGGCACACAAGCAAAGCAACCTGAATAGAAATACTTGGATGATGTGTATAACTATGAAAGGTGTACAACTGCTGTGTTGATCAGCCCCAGTCCTACACATAGATGCAAGCTAGACATCCATACTCTCCAGTCTGGCCTAGACAAGCCCCTCAAGTGTCACACTGTCATGGATAGTTTCCCAAGTTGACAAGAAACTGCACACAGAGAATGTCCCAGTAGATGTATGTGAAAGACACAACACACACTCAAAGGCCTGCAACTAATATGCAAATCAGAAATATGTGTAGAAACAATAATGTAATGTGTGCACAGTTCATTTGCACAGGTCCAAAGTTAAAGAGATTGGTATAGAAACAGGTTTGATGTGTATAACTAAAATAAGGGTACAATTGCTCTGTTATATCTACAGCTGTTGGCGTGCTGTAGCAGCCCCATGGCACAGGTAGAGTGTAAGTGTGGTCAGAATGTACAGTAGTGAATAGAAGTGTGCTGACAAATATACTTGATAGCAGTTATCAATTTGAATCTGTTCTCTTCCCCCACCACTCAACTGATCCAACCATCACACTGAAACCAACATGGGTATGTTCCTAAGCAAACCTCTACTGTTGGGACCATTGTTCCATTTGGTTTATCATTGTTTAAACTGTGTGCATACTAATATCCCCTGTTGAATAATCATCTTATTGCCTGCCTGACATACCACTCACTGGCATGCTGTTGCAACCCTGAATGCCATTCCATATATACATGGGTTCTGTTTGCTATGGCACTGTTATAATTACACTGCTTTGGGTTAATGGGAATATCTATGCATGCTATTTTTACTAATGTTGTAATGTGTTGTTCATGACT
>NC_056735.1:1997374589-1997437089 GCF_019279795.1 Protopterus annectens
AAGCTCTAACCTTTGTGCTGACCGTGGGTATGTGTCGGCCTGTAAAGTCTGATGTGTGTCCTGAAAATGCCCTACTTTGGCCATATGAAAAGGTGCCAACCTGAGACGTAAGCGGGTATGCAAGTGTGTATGCATGACGGTAGGTTGTGGTGATTCAATGGTATGGGAAATGTAAATGAGCATGTAGGTGTATATGCATGTGTATGTACAGACCGATATACACACACACACACACACACACACACACACACACACACACACACACACACACATATATATATATATATATATATATATATATATATATATATATATATATATATATATATAGATATGAAGAATGAACATGGTCACACTATAGGAAATCCTCGTAATAGTTAGTGCTTTTATATATCACGATGGCCATCGGTGAGCAAACCTCTGCATCCCCAACCACAGGTAGAATGCTAAAAGTGGAACGAATGATCTCCGCTTGCTAAGTCTTACTTTCAACTAGGTACAGGGCAGTCCTGGTCCCCAGTCAGGCACCCGGAAGATCATATGAACATCCTGACAATCGAACACACATATGTGCCAGGCCTATAGGCTGTAGAGGTCTGAATATCCCCGTAGTGAGTCAACATGCGGCACGAGTCCAGAGCAGTAGGGAACAGGGAATGACGCATGTGTAGTAGTGCATTTTTCCCAACAGGTAAATGGATGCCTGCTGTGTAAGTGAAGTGATGAGGTGTGTGTTCGGGTAACTATGCACCATGGGTATACATATAAATGAGGCAGAACACCAATACTGTAGTGGTTAGCGCATCCGCCTAATAAAAGTGCATTCACGGTTCAAGGTCGACAATAGCACATATAATTTTCATTGTGGAATTAATGTTGCTCTGCTGTAAAGCCGACATTTAAACATGTAAAGTGAACGTGTGTATCACATGGGACTATTAACTAGTTCCTTTCAATCAAAGTGGTATTGTCATAATGTATAAGGCACAAATAAGCATAAATAAGCGACAGTAAACATATGTAATGCACAGTAAACATAGGCGAGTGCGCCTGTGCGGGTGTAAGCAACTCCCAGCATAGGAGATGTATGTTTGTATGTACAGATGTAATATATACATACATATATATATATATATATATATATATATATATATAAAATATATATATATATATATATATATATATATATATATATATATATATATATATATATATATATATATATATATACACACACACACACACACACACACACACACACACACACACACACACACACACACACACACACACACACACACACACAAATATATATGTGTGTATAGATATATATCTATATTCATGAGAAATGGGGCGGCTCGTGCTATTGGACTGCAGGACTGCAACCCTCCCACCTAGAAACAAAAGAAATAAAAATTGTGAAACATAAAAAAAAATGAATAAAATTCTTTACGAGTACCGGAACTTCCGCGCATGCACAGACACCCAGGAATCTGTGTGAACTCTGACTGCTTGAGTCAGCAGTCCAGATACAGGGAAGGTATTTTCTGCCCGGCAGATGCCCATGAATCTGTGCGGTAGATGACCGCACAGAACAGTGGAACTCTGGACTGCTTGATCCACAGACAGGACCAATCGAAGCTTGTGTAGGGAGTGCAGGGCCAATCAGGGGAGAAGTAAGTTAAGTTTGAAGCATTGAAGTCAAGCTGGACCTTGTATGTGGCTTGCAGGGAAGCGTTTAAGTCGGTTGAGCGCGTTCCGGACAATGGAGTTTTGCTGCTTCAATCAGGAGGTGTGTGTGTGTGTGTGTGTGTGTGTGTGTGTGTGTGTGTGTGTGTGTGTGTGTGTGTGTGTGTGTGTGTGTGTGTGTGTGTGTGTGTGAAATGCCCTTGTTAACACATAGTATTGGGTAGAGATACTCAGGCTTGAACACTGTACATTGGATGCAGGTGGCAAGGACCTGAATTCCCTACCCACCACTATTTGTAAATAATTGCAGATTTTTGCCTCATATTTTTTCTGTTCCTCATAAAATCTGTGGTTTCTGTATCTTCAGTTTTCCTTGTAAAGGTTTGTAGTGCAGTGGTGCACTGGCAGCATTGTTGCCTAACAGCTACAGGTTCTCTGGTTTGATTCTTGGCTGGGTGCCTTCTGTGTGGAGTCTGCTTGTCTTCCCCTCCCTTACAAAGATGTTTCTGGAGTGTTTCTCCCTGCTCTGCTGAAAATTGGCTTTGTTTTGTTCCAAGTCAGACTAGTTTCCTGGTTAACAAATGTTTAAAAATAACAGGCATTTGAATTTTAAACTTCATATTCTTCAGAAAGTACATGGTAAAACAACCTTTTATTCCAGCAATTGTCTAAGTTTATAACATGGATATTTGAAATTTGCCCATATTTTTGGGACTGTATTCCCCCATTATTGGCCTCATCCAGGTATTTGTGCTAAGGTTGAGAGCTATGGCGAGAACTGAATTCACTGAATGTTTGGGGGCTGTATTCCCACCGTTACTGGCTTTGTCCACATGTTTTTTGCAAAGAGGTTGAGAGCTATGGTGAGAAATGAATTCACTGAATATGTTTGGCAGCTGCATTCCCACATTATTGGCTTTTTTCGTGTGTTTTTTGCTAAGAGGTTGACAGCTATGGTGAGAACTGAATTCACTAAATGGTAGCCATTTAAGTTTGTCTTCCTCTGTTTCAGCTGATTTGGCATAGTGGTATGTTTCTCTGACTGTTTTGCACAGGGTCCTCTGGGTTCAAGACGTGGCAGTGAAATGTATGCTGGTAACACAGCATTTTATTCTAGCAAATTTTCAACATTATACAAGCAATGTTTAAAATGTGTCCCTGGTTTTTGGCCTTTTGCGCCCCCCCCTCCCAATAAATTTTGTCTTTTTCCAGATTTCTTGTGCTGCAAAGTTCAGAGATACAGCTGAGTGTTGAGTAGATTTTACAAGGAGCTGAGAGCTGCAGGGGAACAAAAGTTTAGTGCTGCTTATGCTAAGTCTTCGTGCATTGTTAATAGCCCAACAGGTAGTGCACTTGCTTTTGATGCAGAAGGCTGTGGGTTCTACTCCCACAGTAGGTAGATGCATTGCTGATACGGTACTGTGTTGTAAAGGGGGTGGATGCTGCAGTCCTTTTTGGCAAAGATACCTAATAACTATGAACCTATCAGTTTGCCAGCCATTCCCTATTGTGGTATTACTAGCTTATCATTTTTTTTAATGCATGCAACATAGGCAATTTATTCAAGGGCAACAGGCACTTTATTTGTAGATCAAACAATGACATATAAAGTTGTTTGCTAGCAGCAACCTCTTTATTAGTTACAGATTTTTTTTAATGTGGATTTTACTGCTTCAGAGATTGTGCATATTTACTGATACTGGTGGACGATAGAAGGTTGAGTAGACTTTTTATGATGGAAATGTTCTGAATTGGGCAGTTTTGTCATTGGTGCATGCATTTTGTTTCATTGTTTACTGGAAAAAATGTTCAAAACAATAAATTTAAAATGCCCTCTAACAACTGTACTGTATTATACAAGGAATATAATGTAATACAGTCAGGAAGGTGTATCAAAGAGCATGTGTATGTTTCATGTTCAAGGGGCCTATGATTTTGAAAACAGCCCAAAGTTAATCTTTATCTGCCACTGGCAAAATGTATTTTCTTTGAATGTGGCTTTCAATGCTGTTTCAATGCATGTGAGTTTCAAGGGCAGAGAAGTTTTAATGCTAAGTCTATTTTCATTGTGAGACTGCATTGCTTTGTTTAACAGATATATATTAGGGTTTGTGCTGTAAAATGCAAATTAAAACTCAAATGAAATCTAAATCATCACAGAAGTAAAGCAGTATGCACATTACAGTGTTTATGGTAAATGGGGCAAAATAACTAAGGAATGGGACATTGGAATGGCTGCAGGGGGGAGGTTCATTTGACCATGATTTTGTGAGGGGAGAAGGGTAGCAAACTCAGACAGCCCTGGTTGAACTATAACTCTCAGTTGTCCATATGTTTGCAGAATGAATAGATCTTTGTTTCTTATTTTTGGTTTGTTCCTCATAAAATTTGTGGTTTTCTTGCAAATCATTTAGGAATGAAGTCACTAAATGACAGACATTGAGTTTCAGATGTCATAACCTTCAGAAAAATGTATGCTAATGCAAGACCTGTTATTCTATCAACTGTCTTAAGTTTATACAAGAGCAATTTTTAGTAGTGTTTGTATGTTCCCCCAGTATATTTGGCCTTGTCCAGATTTCCTGCATGAAAAGTTTGAGAGGTACGTACAAATCGCTTTGTAGAATTAGGAATATCCAAACCTCTCAATTGTCCCCAATTTTGGCTCAAAATGTTGTTCTTCCCTAATAATCCCTCCTCAAAATGGCAATTTTGGAAGAAAACGTGGAGGGTTTACAATTTTATAGAACTGTAATGATGAGAGTTATAGATTACTTTTATTTCAGAAATGCATGTAGTTGCTCTTATTTTGTTAGCTGCTCAAGTTAACAGTGTTAATATTAAAAAGTTGTCCCTTTTTTGACAGGTTCCCAGCTGTATTGTGTGGCAACTTTATATTTTTGCATCACATTGTTGGTCTGATTTTCATAAAATTGTGGTTTACTGGCAAATTAGTGGCAAGTCATTAAAGACTGAAGTTAGAAAATAATGGCAGACATTTGAGTTTCAGATTTCATGCCCTTCAGAAAATTCTAATGCAAGACCTACTACTGTTCTATTATCTAAGTTAATAAGAGAAATATTTAAAATTTGTCCTTATTTTTGGGCCTGTGTCCCACTTCTAGTTCTAAGTATGGCTTTGTCCAGATTTCTTGCTCTGAATTTGAGAGGTATGAGTGTCAGAGCCATCACCGTCAGCCAGAGACATTTCAAATTGTGACATACGTGTTGCACCCCACTCCCCATTGTAGTGACTCTGGATGTGTCCAAGGAAGGCAAGGAGCAGTTATGCAGTGTAAGTGTGCAGAGTATTCCCCCATCCAAGGCAGACCACAAGTATGACCATGGCTTTTCATCTGTCCTTGATTTTGTAGAATGTTTTGGTTTTCTGTCATATTTTTATACTGTTGATTTATGCTTCTTATTCAGGAAATGCATGCTGTCACAGTACCCTGTTGCTCTGTTTAAGTAGCAATGATTTAGTGACCATCGGGTAAGCTTGTCGGAGATTGTAAGATGCAAGTAAGCTTTAATAAGCATACTGTTAAAGAATTACCAGCATTGAAAGCCTTTTCGTTGTTGTCATGCAGAGAATATTTACATAACTAGATAATGTATAAGCTTGGGTATTGAAATGCATATGACAGTATTTGTAATAAAAGGACAGGATTACAGTATTTTCAGAAGCTCATTACATTTGTTGGAGACTTGCAGTCATCTTTTGTTGGAGACTTGCAGTCATCTTTGCAGGCTTTACCCGTAAACTAAACAGAATGCCAATCTATCATGTGTGGTCCATAACTTGTGCAGGAATCCATTAAGCAATTTATCTTGAGCTTGTTTCTTGTTTGCTGTTCATTTTTTACTTTGATCATGTCTTCCCCATGAAACAAGTAGATAGTTGTGTCAGACAGCAGGTCTTTTGGATAAGAAACATTTTTACAAGTGGGGGTATCACAGAGATTGCTACTTTCAGCATGTTACTGGGTAATTTTATAAAGCTGAATATAAATTATAATTAGAACTGCAGTCCAAGCAGTAGTGGTTTGAGTTGAGTGCTGCTTGTCTTTTTATACTTGATTTTGACTGGCATTCCAGTAATGTATTTAAAACGTAATTTATTTTTTCATGCCTCACAACATATTTCCATCTGGATATTAAGTAAGTTGTCATGTAGCCAATGCATTGAAATATTTTTTTCTTCTACACTTCATTTTGTCTTGATTGCACTCTTGAAATGACTGTTTGGCACCCAGGGCAGCGTATTTAATTAAAGTTCCAGTCGTTGTGGTTTTGAGCATAGCTCCACCCCTTTCTAGTTGACTACACCCCTTCCCATTGGCCCCACCCATTCACCTGTCTCCTGCAGCCCTCCTTTAATTTGAAGTCGCCAGCCGCCACTGATATATATATATATATATATAAAGAATGGACGTTGTAACAGTAAAGCATACACAAGGGATGTGAACGGAATCAAGAGCAATGTTGGCATTGTAAAGTGCTTTCAGCGTATGTCATAAAATGCTTCCCAGGAGTGAGCAGAACACTGCTACTCACACCACAGGCAGGGTATTACCACCAGGAGTAACATTGTTGAAATGCTAGATCTACTTTACACACAAGCGGAATGTAGTCCCATGCTGGGACCTCCAAAAATTGGAAAGCGCAAATGGCTGTATTCCATAACACGAGGAAAGGCACGTATGTGTAAATATACATTGCGGGAGACCCTGTGAATACACGAGGTGGGACAGAGTGTGTGTAGAGCCCCAAAAGATCTGGAGAGGGAAATGTGTAAAGGTGTGTCATGGCTGCGATAACAAGTGGATAATGGATGTTACGCCTGTAAATTTAACATGGGTGGGGTGGAGGAACTATGGATATGCAATTATGGATCCAGGCATGCCAGGGTTGGATGGGCCAGTTCTAATGGACCACCCCGTGGAGGTCAGATAGGTCGTAATAGGTATATATGCATACTCACATGCAGACAACAATATATGTTGACGTACAAATTTTGTAACACATGCATTCCATTTGTTGACATAAATAATAGGAATGTGGGCATATAAACATCGACAGTACATGGAATAATAGGCTGTGCAGAAGAGGGACGGCTCGAATCACACTATCACATTCCAATTACCATCGGTAATCCCTACATGAACATATAGCGATGTTTGTCTGCTGTATAACGTGCTACATACCGATTACAAGATGACTGGAGTATGTCGGTGTTATAATGAATAAAGCACTAGTATGCTAGTGAAGCTTATAAACATCATTACGCATGTATAAGTGCGTATGAGAGGGGAATGTATTGACATACTGATGTGTATATATATATATATATATATATATATATATATATATATATATATATAGATATATATATATATATATATATATATACACACACACACACACACACACACACACACACACACACACACACACACATATATATATATATATATATATATATATATATATCTATAAAACAGCAAGATATGAATATACATGTATGAATACATATGCAGATATGTCTGTATATATTAATGTAAATGTATATATATATATATATATATATATATATATATATATATATATATATATACATATATATATGTATATATGTTACAGTGAGATACACATGTATATACCTATGTTATGTTGAAGCAGTTACAGGTCAACAAACGTCTACTTACCACCCCCCTAGCTAGGCCAGTGAGACATACAGAAACGCAATAAAGGTAAATACAACACTGGTTCCCAGACTACCTGCAGGAAACTACCAGTGGGACAGATCTACAAGGTCTACACTTTAAACATGGGCATAGACGTCCCCTGCGGGACACCAAAAATTTGGTACTTCCAGTTAATGAGGCAACACAATTATGACCAGGATGTAGCTGTACACGGAACAGTAAGTTGTGCAAGCCTGATAACACATGGATTGACACAATGTATGGCATGTGTCCCAACACGGGGAGAGTGGCCAGTGCGTAGGGGTGTGTTCATATCCCACCTGCATCCACCTGCGTCTACAGTAAGGATGAGTGCTGTAGAGTAGTGGCAGGTGGGGGAACTATGGGTATGCAATTATGGATCCAGGTGTGCCAGCGTTGGATGGGCCGGCTCTAATGGAAGACCCCGTGGAGGTCAGCTAGGTCGTAATAGGTATATATGCATACTCACATGCAGACAACAATATATGTTGAAGTACAAATTCTGTAACACATGCATTCCATTTGTTGACAAATAATAGAAATGTGGGCATTCAAACATCGACAGTATATGGAATAATAGGCTGTGCAGAAAAAGGACGGGTCGAATCACACTATCACATTCCAATTACCATCGGTAATCCATACATGAACATATAGCGACATCTGTCTGCTGTATAATGTGCTACATACCGATTACAAGATAACTGGAGTGTGTCGGCGTTATAATGAATAAGGCACTAGTATGCTGGCAAAGCTTATAAACACCATTACGCATGTGTAAGTGCGTATGAGTGGGGAATGTATTGACACACTGATGTACATACATATAATCATATATATATATATATATATATATATATATATATATATATATATATATATATATATATATATATATATATATATATATATATATATATAGATATATATATATACACATATATATATATATATATATATATATATATATATATATATAACAGCAATATATGAATACACATGTATGAATACATATGCAGATATGTCTGTGTATATTAATGTAAACAGATATATATATATATATATATATATATATATATATATATATATATATATATATGTATGTTACAGTAAATATACACATGTATATACCTAGGTTATGTTACAGCAGTTATGAGTAACATGTTTAGACCGAGCATATGTTGGTGGGAGATCCACTCAACAAAAGTCTACTTATCACTCACCCCAGCTAGGCCGGTGAGACATACAGACATGCAATAAAGGTAAATACAACACTAGTTCCAGACCACCGGCAGGAAACTACCAGTGGGAGAGATCTACAAGGTCTGCACTTTAAACATGGACAGCAACGTCCCTTGTGGGACACCAAAAATTTGGTACCTTCAACCAATGGGGGAACACCATTACGTCCAGGATGTAGCTGTACACGGAACATAGATTGTGCAAGCCCACATGGGTTGACACAATGTATGACATGTGTCCCGACACGGGGAGAGTGGGCAGTGTGTAGGGGTGTGTTCATATCCCACCTGCATCCACCTGTGCCCACAGTAAGGATGAGTGCTGTAGAGTAGTGGCAGTTGGGGGAACTATGGGTATGCAATTATGGGGCTAGGCGTGCATGTGTTGGCTGACAGACACATATTAGGACCGCCCCATGGGTGTAAGTAATATTCTGATGTGGGTATAGCAGAAGCCCATACCCACCCAGACTATAAGAGCACATCTACTGGACAGTCCGTAAACCATTGGGGGAATACATAGGGACCATATCATCGAACTGTCCCCAATTACCATGGACGTCCATGATTATGAATCAGAATCCTAACACAGTCTCAACTAAACCATCCTAGAACTAGTGATATTAGGAGGAAAGGTGGCGGAATACACGTAATGAATAATGACAACATGTAAGAGTCATAAACTGCATGCACCTCAGAAAATGTGTATGAATACATATGTGCTCTGTGTCCATCAATGTGTCAGGTTAATAGCACCAACCTTCTAAATGTGTCCCTGAGGTCATTATGCAGTGTCCCTGATTCAGTGTTTATTCTTCCCCATTTGTATGAGAGGTCTGATAGTGAGAGAAAGCACATGTTCCGCCGACTACTTTAGAAGATTGATAGAATAAAAGGTATGGGGTTACCACCTGTCCACCTTTGCAAGGAACACTCCCCTGTGGGCAGCTGTGTCCTGCATAATAACTGTAATTAAGGCAAATGTCCTGTGATTTAGGGCAAAGACTACCTATATTGTCTGTAGTAGTAGCATAAAACAATTATGTTCCTCTGAAACACCTAAATGTTATAGGTAACAGTATAAGCAACTATAATGCTACAAGAGTAACCTTTCATTTAGGTAAAATAGTGAAGTACACCCCTTTCTACTGGCTGTGGGTGTGTTGCCCTGCAAAGTCTGACATCTGTACATACAGGTCCTATAGGGTTGCCACCTTTCCAAATGGCCAGAGTGGGACATATTCTGTAGAAATGTCATACATTCCAGGACTAAACATACCTACAGCTGTGCATAGTACAGGATTACACTTATTTGCACAAACAAAAGCTTAATCTAGTTGCATTTGAATTGCTTATTCTACTTCATATAATATATAGAAGTGTCATATATAAACTAATTGTTGTATGCAATCATTAATGAAACGTAGAATATGATAATGTCCTGTAATCTGGACATGTGCTATGTCTTGAATATTTTTGCACTGTCCCTTGCAAAGTGGGACAGGTGGTAACCCTAAAGTCCTACCTTGGCCAATTGAAAAGGTGGAAAACCTATAATAGGCATGCGGTAGCATGACCCGTCTGACGGATGTGGTTACCACAACCCAACTACTTGTTTGTAATGCAGGCTCTCGGTTCCCATGTATCAGCCTGATGGGAGTAGAGTGTATGTGGAACACACAAATATGATTAATTCACTGGACAGGCCGCTGATTCTGTACAGTCAAACACCATGCCGTTGCCTAATGGGCAGCCATTCCCGATACTGTAGTCATTTAGTCCGATGTGATAGGCATTACAAGGTGGGAGCAGATTGTAAGAGGTACACACAATTATGAATGATTCACCGGACAGGCCGCTGATTTCGTACATTCAAACGCCATGCGGTCGACTAATGGGCAGCCATTCCCGATACTGTAGTCAAGAGTGGCCTTGGGTCAACTGGTGCCCTAGGCAGAGGGTACAATGACACCCCCACCACTCCACCCAGTGCCCCCATCCTGGTCTACCTACACCAATTAAATACTGGTAAAGTGCACCCACTAAAGTGGTGCCCTAGGCGGACGCTTAGTTGGCCTATGCCTAAGGCCGGCTATGACTGTAGTTATGTAGTCCGATGTGATAGGCATCACAAGGTATGCCTAAGAGGAACATACGAATATGAGTGAATCTCCGGACAGGCTGCTGATTCAGTACAGACGAACGCCATGCCGTCTCCTAATAGGCAGCTGTTTCCGATACTGTATTCATGTATTCCAGTGTAATAGGCATCACAAGGTGGGATCACATTGTATGAGGTACACACAAATACGATTGTCTCACTGGACAGGCCGCAGATTCCGTACAGCCAAATGCGATGCTGTCGCCTAATGGGTGGCCAATCCAAATACTTGAGTCATGTAGTACGATGTAATAGGCATCACAAGGTAATATTGTGGTCCTCACTGATACCCAGGGGTGTGAATGACAGATGCAAGCACCAATACAGGTTTATTAGCAAGTGCAGGAACGAGCGTGTGTAAGCGTGTTTGGCTACCAGTATGCAAGTATTGCATTGGTTAAGCAATGTAGAGGCTAATCGAGCATAAGAGACTGTAACCAGAGGATATCATATAGTGTGGTCATTTATCAGTATAGGAATGTATCCCATCATGTAGAAGTACATGTGAGTGTTTATGTCCAGCATATAGGTATATACATATATAGAGATGTATCAGGGACATGCCATGTGGCAACAAAGCATTACAAACAAATGAAACTGGAAACACCAGCAACACCTGTATTATGTAGTGGTGTTGCTCTATGTGATCACAAGACTCCCTCAGACAGGCAATAGTTGTACATTGGCCATATACATCACTCTGTGCATGTAATGTACATTAACACAACAGTACCTGTCCAATCATTATGTGTGAACAGTACTCCTGCAATGTGCAACATCATCATCATGATAAAGGTAAATGGAGTAACCATAGAGGGACTGGTATTGTTTTGTGTACAATGGGGTCGTCCTCCTCACATGTACCTGAACCATGTAGGAGTGCTGTGCATAGCAGGATCATGTGCCTGAGGGACAGTGGTGAGGATAACAGTAGTATGTTATGATGCATATTACAAGGGTTTCATGTGTCCAGTGGGCATGTGTGTGTAATGGACAGCTATGTATAGGACTGATGGTGTCCTAGGAGCTGAATGGCCTTATGTGTCTGTAGGTGAGGGTCGGATGTTGGGGAAGGAGTGTAGGTATGGCCGTGGAGGATAGGTAGGAGCACAGAAATGACAGCATACAGGGTTGGTATATGACACATGTGGGGGAGGGATACACCCTGGATGGGGATGGGTCTTCGGCATTCAAAAGCCCATGGGAACAGTGGGACAGAGGTCTCCAGCCATGGGAAACTGCCACTGCACCTACACAGCTGCAAAGGAGGCAGTGCTGGGGGCTGTCTAGGATAAGCAGCATCACCCTGTAAATGTGACACTCCGCCCTTGAACTGGCATATCTGGCTTTGTAACCCCTTAGGGAGCCACCTACGAAACATGTCTGGGACTGCACGACAGCAGATATGTACCTGTCTGATCCTGCTCTCAAGGGGGACATGCTCCATCTTCAGTGGTGGAGCCACCAGAAGTTGGTGCATAGCCAACAGAGGTTGATGTTAATGGCTGGGCCCCAGATGTGCTAGTGCCTGGTGCCATGGTCAGCTGAAGTGGGACAGGAGGATCTGCCAGGACCTAGCAACCCATCCGGCCTGTGTTGTTGCATTTTAAACCTACATATGGCTTAGTGATAGACAACAGCATACAGGATTACCTACGACAGTACGCATAGATATCACCAGCAACCCAACAGATTGTATACATTTGCAGAGGGAGCACAACACATGCATATATTCCGCATGGCAACTGTACAATGTGTAGTAGATGTGTGACTGCAGCTATGAACAGTTGCCCATCTTTGGCTTGTCACTGGAAATCCCACACAGTGTCAGCCATACCACTGTCTCATGTGACACATGTCCAGTCAGGGATGTGATGGCAGTAACACATCCCTATCATCATGTACTGCCTGCAATCCCCACACCATGCTTCTGCTGTGCACAGAAGTGTGTTCAGTGTGTAACACAGGAAACGAATGGTTGTACACACTGACCTGTTCACAGATGGCCCTACAGATGGGGTTCCCCTCATGAACAGAGTACTGTCATGTCTGTATTTTAACATGCAGAATAGCCATTACCACACACATGTTAAACAGGCAGTAGTCTCAATGCAGCATAGCTACACTTGCATGCTGTAGTTGTGTGGCACATCACCCGCCTGTCATTAGGCTATTTCCCACTGTTGAAAATGATTGAGGTACATCTAGATATCATCTGCGATGCCGTGTCAGAACACCACATCCAGGTACTACTCACAGCGACTGTCATGGCCAGATAACATCTTTCCCTAGATAATGTACTGTGTTTATCATGTGGATGGCTATGGGAACACCATCACAGCTGTACCACATGCAATCAGCTAGAGGAGGACTGCAATAGGTGCAGAGGCCATCACCTGACCATTTCCATCTGTTACAATACACATGCTGCTGCTGTGCAGGTGTACACCTTCACATCCACCAGAGAGTGTGTGTGCGGGACAGGCAATGTACACCAGAGAAGGGCTTGGATATTTCACCATAATCTGCACACGCTTAATAGTACAGGGTCAAACCCCTGACTACTCAATACTATTACATCTGCATGACATTACTACATGTGCCACAGATGCGGCATGTTGCAGTGCTGTAAGAACATGTGTGTAGGTGAGTGAGTGCCATCTGTAACAGATATAGTAGACATACACTAGGTGTGGCACACGTCAGTCCACATGAACAGATGCCATTGTCACCACAACCACACTCTAATGGACACACATTGACACCTTTGCCAGGGTGGCAAATACACAATGTAACTACTTAGTTTGCCACACCGAAGTAATGCACAGGACCACATGCACCACATGTGATATCTGGAGGTTCAATGGGCTAGGCCATGTGAAAGTGCTTGACAACTGTAGGTATGCCAACGAGGTTTATACTGGGAGTGATTGTGGTTGGGAGCATCACAGCCCACATGCAGACACAGAGTGCCAATACTGTCATGCAGGTATGCATTGCTCCATGGGTGTGTAGTGTTTGGCTGTGCAAGATGGCTGTACAAGGCTGGGTGAGGAGTAATCCTTGCCATTGCATCACCCGACAATGGTGTGCAGTGCAGGAGTGTAGTGTCTGCAATGTCCCACACAGATGGGTACTGCAATATAGGGCCCGACATCCTGGTTACCAATATCGGGCCTGACATCCTGGTTACCAATGTGTAGGGCCATAGCTTTGCAATGCATGCCATGTCTGTGTTTGGCAGTCCCTCACATGGACATTGCCTGGGTTGTGCATGTCCCACAATACTGTACAGTGACATGCACAGGTGTACCTGGTTTAGCAGACACATGTAGTGTACACAGCCTGTTATACCACAATATGCCAATACTGGCCTGGTATGGCAAAACCTGCTTACAGGGAGCAGGTCGGCCCTGCACCTGCATGTATAGAATGGACAGGTATTCTGTGGTGTCAGTGGCATGGGTCCATACAGGGCACATGTGTACAGCATTGTCTAGGTTTAGTGGATCACATATGATGGCACCACGTGTTGCAGTCATTCAGTGTGGAGCATAATGAAGGCACAATGTTCGCATATATGTGCCAATTATACCGATGTACAGGGTGCCATGTCCTCTGCAGGCCACTGTGGTCACACCCTGACTAATATCTGTCCTCAATGTGCATGTTACTAGCAACATAGTGGGATATCCTAGGCAAGGTTGAATGTGCATGGCACATGGGTGCGGGACATATACCAGGTACTAGTAGGGCTGCATACTTAGTTCACCAGCCCTTTTGCCAGATGTATGGGTATGGCTTGCCAACACAGTGCCATGGCTGACTGACAGCTGTACTCCTCGTGAGGTTGCGAATGTGTCATAAGATGGATACTATATAGGAAAACTACAAAACCCGCTCCCAAACATGTCCAGTGGTAAGACAATCATGGCCACCGATACACAGGCTCTGACAGACAAACACACACTTGCCATGTCCTGTATACAAACCCCTACTGTATCACACTGCAGCAACATGCATTTAGGGCACGTGTTACAGTGAATACTACAAAGCACTGTCCTTGTCTCATGCAGGCAGATACACACACACACACACTTGGCATGTCTGGGATTAGAACACCGACCTAACTACTTTACTACACAACAGCATTACACAGTTACTGAATGCGCTACTGAGATTACTGGGACACAGCACTCACAGAGGTGTATTTGTGGATGGGTGACATCATCGGCCTTGCTAATGGTGGGTATAAGAAACGTATGGAGTGTGAGGAGAATAAAGGTATTACTCAGTCCTCAGGCAAATGGGGAGACACATACACACACGGCAAGTGTGGGACTAGAACACCGACCTAACTACTTTATTACACTACAGCATTACGCAGTTACAGAAAGCACTTCCAAGATTACTGGGACACGTCACTCCCAGAGGTGTATTTGTAAATGGGTGACATCATTGGCCTTGATAACGGTGGGGATAAGAAATGTATGGAGTGTGAGCAGTATAAAGGCATTACTCAGTCCTCAGGCAAAAGGGGAGACACATGGCAAATGTGGGACTAGAACACTGAACTAATTACTTTATTACTCTACAGCATTACGCAGTTACAGAACACACTACCAAGATTACTGGGACACAGCACTCCCAGAGGTGTATTTGTAGATGGGTGACATCATCGGCCTTGCTAACGGTGGGTATAAGAAATGTATGGAGTGTGAGCAGTATAAAGGTATTACTCAGTCATCCGGCAAACGGGGAGACACACATACACACACACAAATGGCAAGTGTGGGACTAGAACACCAACCTAACTACTTTATTACACTACAGCATTACACAGTTACAGAATGCGCTTCTGAGATTATTTAGGACACAGCACTCCCAGAGGTATATTTGTAGATGGGTGACATCATCAGCCTTGCTAACGGTGGGTATAAGAAATGTATGGAGTGTGAGCAGTATAAAGGAATTACTCAGTCCTCAGGAAGGCACACATACACACGCACGCACGGCAAGTGTGGGACTAGAACTCTGACTTAACTACTTTATTACACTACAGCATTATGTAGTTACAGAGTGTGCTACCAAGATTACTGATTACTGGGACACAGCACTCCCAGAGGTGTATTTGTAAATGGATGACATCATCGGCCTTGCTAACGGTGGGTATAAGAAATGTATGGAGTGTGAGCAGTATAAAGGTATTACTCAGTCAAACGGGGAGACAAACATACACACGGCAAGTGTGGGACTAGAACACTGACCTAACTACTTTACTAAACTACAGCATTATGCAGTTACAAAACACACTACCGAAATTATTGGGACACAGCACTCCCAGAGGTGTATTTGTAGGTGGGTGACATCATCGGCCTTGCTAACAGTGGGTATAAGAAATGTATGGAGTGTGGCCAGTCCAAAAGCAATTTAGAGTCCACCGGCAAACGGGGACAGACATACACACACACGCCAGTGTCAGGTACGGAACACCTACCTATTTACAGATGACTATTACAATACTACATATATACGAATCGCGCCACACAGACTACACATGTCAAGGCTGTCATGACTGTCTGGGAATGCGGACATCAACAGGGATGCTGGCAGTTAAGATGTACATACCTGTGAACCTGTGTGTTTAAAGTATGAATCCATCCTGACCTGAAGTATGCCCATCTGTGGAATGGATGACTACTACCACTATATAGAGTTACAATGGCGATGCCCATACACAGAGGCACATAACCAACACAAGGTGTCACTGGGCATGCTCACACACTTAGTAGCACAGGGCTGTTCGGAATGCACTATGTGTCCATCTACACAAGGATATACTGGGCATGCTCATAGTTAGTAGCACAAGGCTGTTCGGAATGCACTATGTGTCCATCTACACAAGGATATACTGGGCATGCTCATACACTTAGTAGCACAGGGGGCATGCTCACACACTTAGTAGCACAGGGCTGGTCGGAATGCACTACTATGTGTCCATCTACACAAGAATATATTGGGCATGCTCATACTCCTAGTAGCACAGGGCTGACTGGGATGCACTCTGATGCTAAACACGGAGGGCAGCAGTGGCCATGCTATTACAGGTAGATGTAAAGAACACATTGTAATGGGCTCTGGTGCTGGTAGTAGTCATTGTTAGCAGGAATGTTGCTCTACATATATTTGACACTGGCCTTTTACAAATCAGCTGTCATTCTGGGATAACATGGTTGACAGTAGGCAGGCCTTTGTCACATATCACATGCATCCATGATACAAGGGAGTGTGGATATTACCCAAGTCACATCCACCCACACAGTGCCATTCCAAGGCAAATGTCCTAAACACAGGTTAACTCCCATACACCTACAGGACAACTGCATTGTTTTCTTATGCTAACCAGTGCTAGATGTGTAGTGTCCATATTCACAGCTGGCCACTGTAGATCCAACAATGGGGAGTACTGACATCTGTGCAGTGAGAAACACCTGGCTGATGTTTCTGTAGTGCACAATAGCACTACCACCATATACCTCAGAACCTAGCACTACCACCATATACCTCAGAACCAGACATGTGGGCCATAGCACAGGTACAGACCGCTCCAGGTGGTGTATCCACATACATAAAGGCCACTCACATGTACTGACTGGTCCCCCCACGAAAGGCATCACAGATGAGCCATGTGCAGGACACAGTGTCACATGCTGCATTCTAGGATGTAAACTGCAGATACCACCATGCCCTCGGACCACCACCACACAACCATACATGTTGTATGACAGACGAGTACACCACCATGTGACCCTTGACCTGTGTACTGCACTAATCTCTACATCAACTGTAGACAGTGCACATGTACTAACACAGTTGCATCATGTGTTATGCAATGCAATGATACCACTGTCTGTGACCAGTTCAGCTGTACACATACCAAGGGCCCTCAGTACTGTCCACCATTACCAGATATCTGTTGCTGTACACCAGTACACACCCTCATGTATGGATATGAAATACATGCACCTGCCCTGGGTATGTACACTCCACAAACACAACATACCTGTAAATAGCATAGCTGTTGCAGTCCTTTGTGCAAACAGGTGGCTACAGCCATTACACACATGCACATGGAATGTAGATTCATGGCTGCTGAATGCTAATAGTACATAAGGTGTGATATCAATGTTGACAGAGGTAACATCCCCTCTGTACTGGTCACCCATCATGTCATACAACAGTCCATGCATCATGTATGTTATTACACATATCCACCAATTGCAATGCCTACAAACATGACCTAATGTCAGGATTGTAGGACCTACACACCTGTACACATAGTGTTGTGCATTCAGATAACATGCGTGTGCTGTTGCTGATGTATACAGGTGGCATGTATCCTAGTACATCATGCAGCTGCAATGCAGCCTCAACATTGTCAACTGTATATGGTGATATGCTGAATGTACAGAAAGATGTACCACAGGTATGGACAGATGTGTTGAAATAACTAAGTGGTGGGGCATCTTTGCAGATGGATGTTTGCTGTGGACAGCTCACAGGTGTGTCACAAGCGGTCCTTCAATACCCTGTGTACCCGGTAAGCAATGGTTTTGTTAATTGAAGGACATAACACACAACTTAGACAGCAGTCAGGGTGATAGCGAAGGTAAATCACTTGACACCTGTTAATAGATATGATGTCCCTAGTGCATATATCAGCACTGTTGTCACAGGAAACGTCAGTACAGTTTGCAATGCGTGCAATACTTCTGTACGTCTGACATACATAACATGAGCTAGGCAGGTCTGAGATTCACAGTACTGGCATGTGTGGTTGCGTGTGTCCATATTTGTCACGTATTGTGGGGAATACATCTCAATTGTTACTCACTCTCCTGTACACTAGTGTACACATCTGTACAGACTGCAATGTATAAAGCAGGACGTGGGCATGGGCGTGTATCTCACACATGTGAGGTATCTGCATGTGCATGACATAGGTGTATTAATTACTGAATGCCACAGAGTGTGTGTATATAGGGCTGACTGGTCCCTGGGGTGGGGATGTATGTTACCATACTGAACTGATAGGACCCCTCCCACCATCCAAGCAATGCATTCAACTATCCGTGTTGATGTCCGCGATCTTAGGCCGTACTGACTACCTGTACATGTGCATTCTCTGTGGTGTGTCATATAGGTGCACAGTACTGTAGTGATGATTTGCACATAGACAGGGGTCCTCATCCCACCAGTAGCAACTGTGTGTGAGTGTGTGATACTGTGTCGAAGCTGTGAGTGTGTGTGTGTGTGTGTGTGTGTGTGTGTGTGTGTGTGTGTGTGTGTGTGTGTGTGTGTGTGTGTGTGTGTGTGTTACAGTGTCACTGAATACATGTGTGTCAATAACTGAGTAGGTGGGTGCAGTTGTGTGTTGTCATCCTGTCATGGGAATGTGTATTACTGATTTCCATTGAGGCATCACACTTCCCACTGGCCTCTACCCTTGTAATCAGCTAGACCACTCTCTTACCTCACCACTCCATGTAACTGTACCTGTGATGTCACCCTTTATGGATGTCACGTCTGTGGCCACAGTAGCTTAATACACAGCTATCATGCTCTTGGAATGGTAGACGTGTTTGTAATGTGAGACATTCTCACTGGTATGTGGCAGCTACGGTGCATGCTGGTATATTCATACATACCTGTGAGTAGTCCACATTGACATATGGGACACTTAACAACAAACACTGACATCCACTGGCACGTGCAATTAGACCTGAAGAAGGACAGCAGAACAACATGACTAACATGCATTTACTGTTGTTACACAAGACACATACTGTTAACAGTATTGTACACCTGTACTACACGGTATATCTGCTGACTGTCAACAGTCCTCAACATTTGTAAACTACACATATCATCCTAGTCTGTTTACCCTGTGCATCAGACCATATGAGCATGTCCCTGCACCAATGGTGTAGATGTCAGGGATGTGGCACAGACATCATCATATGCACAGGGTGTTAATGTTTGCCGGAGGCCTAGGCTGCACTGTTGTTACACAAGACACATACTGTTAACAGTATTGTACACCTGTACTACATGGTATATCTGCTGACTGTCAACAGTCCTCAACATTTGTAAATTACACATATCATCCTAGTCTGTTCACCCTGTGCATCAGACCATATGAGCATGTCCATGCACCGATGGTGTGGATGTCAGGGATGCAGCACAGGCATCATCATATGTACAGGGTGTTAATGTTTGCCAGAGGCCTAGGCTGCACCATTGGATGACATCATGTGTGTGGGTTTGGGCCTTTGATCTAATTGGACGTGTGTGGATGTTATGCATGTGTGCGCTGCGGTGCCCTACATATGTGTCCAGTGTTTGCGTGTATGTCTGCACACAATTCTCCCATGTGTCTGGCCTATCCAGGGGTATTATTGACAACTGCAGACTGTACAGGTGAGGTTTTACAGTTCACGGTGTCCGGCCACGAACATGTGACCTGTGCCGGCCAGGGGTTGCATGGGCACTACCAGACAGAGGTGCAGATTGGGTACTGTCTGATGTCACTAGTCCACTGCAACCATGTCCCTGTTGGGACCATCCCAGGCCATGTGCACGTGACCTGCTGTGTCATGGTGTGGACAGCACAGCACCAGATGCACTGCTGCTGCTACCGCCACTATGGGAGTGGGCATGTGAGGTAGCTCGTACAAATAGACCTGACACAGGTGATGTAGCAGGCCTATGTCCACATGCCCGATGCCTTACTCCTACCAGATGTTCCAAAACAGACAGCTCACGTTTGCGGATTGTCATGCTACGGTCAAGGACTCCAACCATGTCACCCAACCATCTATCCAAAGCATCAGCAATCTGCTGTTGAGCATTTACCATTGACTGGATGCCGTTGTTTAAAGAACGGACAGCAGCCCTCTGTAGTCTCTGATTTTCTCTGTTGTGCCATTCAGCACATGCCTGTGCCTCCATTACAGCCTGAAACATGCGTCTGGTGACACCAGCTGCTGTGCTCTGTCATGCAGGAACATGTTGGCCAGAAGTCTTTTTATGAGCAGGACTGGCCACTTGCCTATGTAGGGCACCATCAGTAGTTTGGCTGACACCATGATCTGCAGGCACACTTTCCATAGCCTCCACACTTTCCTGTTCCAAGCTACCATGCGACAACTGTCCTTCTTCTATGGCCACTGTTGATGGGGTATGTGTAGATATGGGATCTGTGTGCGGGGATGAGGTAGATATAGATGGAATGGCAACCAATGGCACAGTATCAGTCCTTGACAACTCTGCCTGTGACCCAATCATACATTCATCATCATTGCTAGAGTCTGTGGGGACACTAACATCTGATGTACTGCAGGAGGGAAATGCACCTACATCACCTGTGAGGGCAGACAAGAACTGAACATTACAATCTATACAATAAACACACACACACGCGCATGTGATATGACAGAAGGCATGCAACATGCATGTGATACGGCAGACGGCATGCAGCACA
This sequence comes from Protopterus annectens, assembly GCF_019279795.1. Classification (NCBI taxonomy): domain Eukaryota; kingdom Metazoa; phylum Chordata; order Ceratodontiformes; family Protopteridae; genus Protopterus; species Protopterus annectens. The sequence goes on from NC_056735.1 coordinate 1,997,395,953, forward strand.
GACAATAATAGTGGTAGTTATACATCTCTAGGTTGCACACAACAGCATGCATGTGTGATAGCAGACAGCATGCAAATTACACAATCATAGTAGTGGTTAGCATACATCCCTGTGTTATACCATGTGGACCAGCACAGGTTAACAGTACACCTGCCTGATGTGTGGCATATGACCTTGATAATCACATGTAGTATGACATGTAATCTGCTGGTGTGTGCAATGGCATGCATACATGTTTAACACAATGGTGTCCTGTCGAATAAACAGTGGGGTAATGGTGTACCAATTCAGTGTTGTCTGTCCACCCTACAGATATACTGCAAATTTAGCTGATGTGCATGGCCATTGCAGGGAATCATGAGGAGTCTCTAGTGCTATACAGTGTGAGTTACAGACAGGGTTCATAACCATGACTGTGTTTAGATACAATACATATATACTGTGAAATGTGACCCATGTCACTGAGGTGTATAAACACTAAACCATGATGTGGAAGTTGTGACACAGGTCACTGATGGGTATACGGATGACACCCCTGCACATCTGCAACCATATTGCTACAGCCTGGCAACTATGGGCAGACATGGCGAACACGTCAGTACACCTTGTCCCACATGACATCTGTGTACCACACACACACACACACACACACACACACACACACACACACACACACACACACACACATGAGGATCTAGTATGGCATTTATGTCCATCACCAGCAACGGGAATGTACTGTATCTGTGGCCTGATGTGGATACTGTACAGGTAACTGCTGTCATGTTGCAACACCCTCAAGATGTTCAACACATCCTATGTGGTGGATTGATGTTACGCCTCCACAAGATGTGTACAGGCCTGTAGGATGTCTAGTGTTCCACATCTACATTATGATCATTATACAAAGGCCATGGCAGAACCATGTGTAGCCATTGTACGACAGGGTGAACACACAAGCACAACACTTCTACTGTGTGTGCTGCTCCATGTCTCTGGCCATCATCCATGGCCATGTTTGTGCATGTGTTGTCCAAATTATAGTGTTGGACATCTATTTCACATGCCTGTGTTGTCTCATATGACATACATGCTCCAGTGACAACAGGGTTATGCAGATAAAGGGTGGTATGTGGGATATGTTTTTAGGTTAGATAGGCAGTATAGCAGCCAGGCCAATAGATGTCATGGACATGTCAAGATAGCACATCACATTGTGTGACATTCATAGCAGGGCTATGATCCACACAGGTGAAACCTGTGTGCTGGCCATACTCCAGCCCGCTGTGTAGTACTGTTTGTATTCACCACATGTGTAGATCAGATATGTTGTACATTTCTAAAGTGAACAGCACCTCCATCATTGTATGCACAGCTGTCAACACATCTGCCAATAAAGTTTGTGAGGATTCATGTCGGTGAGATGATTCACATAGTTTGCAAATGTGGCACATGGATAGTCATTGTGATGCATTGCAAGTCTGACCTGTATATTGTGACAGGACCATACATTATGTGTACATGATGTGAATGGCCACATGGCAGAGAGATTGGTGCATTACGGTTCCTGATAAATAATAACACTCTCACCTGCAATGGGCTGCTGTCACCGGAACGCCAGAAGTACCTATATAGGATTAACACAGCAGTATGAGCATATTCCACCCCTGTATAAAGGCTACAGGTAGCAATGTGCATAACACCTACACCAGTACATTAGACTATACTATGGTGTATGCACATGTGTGCATACACAGAGTAGCATACTATAGTATGTGGCATGTGTGTATACATGCCTTGCATATGATGTTTCATTACATATTGTACAGTGACACATGCAGCTATATGGAATATAGTTGTTATAGGTGCAGTACTGACTTACCAGGCAACTCCAGGCTCAGTGGTTGAGAGACACCCACCTCCACAATATCGGCTAAGGCTTGTGGATATGGTTATGCAGGTGTCCCCAGGTTGGCCAGTAGCTCCTCGGTACGTGTGAGTTGGGGCTGGGTTGGTAGTCCACCACCTGTTGCACCTTGTTTCCTGGAGATTGCATTCACACACTGTTTCACACATCTAATGAGGTCTGTACAGTGTCTATTCACCTGCTGGTATGTGCGGTTGTGGCCACCCACATCATTAACCCTCCTGCAAAGTTCCATCCACAGGGCATCCCGCTACTGTGCATCCTGTGGCACATGGCTGAGCAGGATGTCGTGATTATCGAGTAGGTATGAGATGAGGGCCTCATCCTCCAAGCGTGTAAAAGGGGGAAGCCTTGCACGTGGCATACCTGGAAGACATAATGATGGAGACAGGTCACAGTACCTCAGAGACATACAGAGTTACAGCTGAACATACATGTGTATCGTATTAATTCAGTTTAAATAGTTGTATTTGCAAACCTACATGATACTGACGTGTTTGTGTCACACACGTGACACTCAATGTTGAGTGGATATTATCACCATATATATGTGTGTGTGTGTGTGTGTGTCACCTAATTACATTGCTCATACTCCCTGTGGTTGCTGTCTTGATGTGGGCATGTCTGTTTGCCTGTACTGGTGTTCCTACCTATCAGCACATGGTTGGATGTGTCCACATTAATGCAGTCGACCTTGAGCTAGCTGTTTGGGTAGAAGTTTTTAAAAAAACATAGGTTATCCTGTGACATTAGTTTATCCATTACAAGTTTGCAGTGTGTTTCCCAGGGCTTGCTGCCCTTATTAATTTTGGAAGTAGCGTTATAAGGTGTGCCATGTAGCAAGACAGTAGGAACATGTGATGGTCTGTTTTGGGGTAGATAGGGTAACACATCTCATCAGCATTTTACTTTACAATGTTTCCCTTATGCAGTTTAGGGTCTTATAGTTTACTGTTGATTTTGCAGCCTAGCCTTCAATTTAGGGTTTGATTTTGTTTTGGCAAGAGCCTTTGGGGTAGTGGGCTCCTTTATTTTTTACTGTTGATTTATTTGCCACTAGAGCATGAATTATTGTAATTCAGGGGTTCCTTATAACCAGCAGGAAGACAAAGGCTGCGTCTCCCATCTTTTTGTCCATGGGACATCGCTAATATGATTTCTTACTCATCTTCATAGTAACAGGCTATGTGTCTCCATCTGGTGGGTCATTTTGGGTATCTCCTATTTAAACTGAGATAAATGCAGAAATGTTTTTCATTCTTCATCCATTTACTAGTAAGGTAAGCAACCTGAGCGTACACACTTTTTTCAGCCACACATGTAATCACAATGTCAAATCTAAATGACTATACATTGAACATTTAAACAGTCATGTTATGGTTAAGTTCATCTCACCACACAGGTAAAAAATGCACTCTCCAAAGCTAAGAATACAGCATCCATGGGACCAGATGACATCCTGGGCTGTGTACTACATGAACTACAAAATGAACTGGCACCTCACCTAAGTGTCATGTTTAATCATACCCTCACCTCAGGCTTCATGCCCACTGAGTGGTGAACAGCTACAGTTATCTCACTCCACAAGGGGGATCCACCTTGGATCCTAGGAACTGCCACCCCATATGTCTGATGAGCCTGATCTGCAAGGTCATGGAATGTATTATCATGGAACTTATAAACAAAGACATTGGCAACCTTAAAACACTGGACCCCACCCAGTTTGTGTTCATAAAGGGCTGATCTTGTCTCCTGAACCTGATTGACTTCTTCGAATCAGTCTCCAGATCTGTGGATGAGGATAAGGCAGTCCACACAGCCTATCTGGACCTCACCAAGGCCTTTGACACCATCCCCCACTCTGGAATCATAGATAAACTTACTAAGCTAGGCATTAATCCCTACATCCCTCGATGGGTTGCCAACTGGCTTACTGACAGAACCCACACTGCAAAATTAGCTGACTCCAAATCCAGCTCCAGACAAGTGACAAGTGGAGTACCTCAGGGTTCAGTCTTGGGACCTCTCTTGTTTGGCATCTACTTCTATGAAGTACAGACCAACACTAAGGGACTCTGGCTAGCAAGGTTCGCAGATGACTGCAAACTGGGAGCCATTATTGAATCCCCAAATGATGTGGATACTCTACAAAAGGGCCTTACAGAAACAGTTGCTTGGTGCCAGAGCCATAGGCTCAAGCTCAATGCCAAGAAATGTATAGTTATCCCCTTTGGAAAAAAAATGTACCCATGAATTACCACATAGGTGGCAGTACACTAAACACCGAAAGTGTGATAAGAGACTTAGGGACACAGGTGGACAGTGTTCTCACCTTCAATAACCCCATCACCACAACAGTCAGGAAATCCTTCTATGTGGCACACCTCATCACTAAGGGCTTTTCATCCAGAAAAAAGGAGGTCATTGTCCCACTGTACTCATCCCTCATTAGACCCATTATAGAATACAATGCCCCATTTGGTATGTACCTCTCAAGACATCTGCAACAACTGGAAAGGCCACAGAAATACCTCAATAAACAAATCACAGGCCTAAAGCAGATGCCCTACGCTGACCAACTAAAAAAACTCCAGCTATACTCTGTTGCATATCATCTACTCCAAGGTGATCTCTGCTTAACATACAAGGCCATGTCAAACCCAGAGCTTTTGGACATGCTACACTTAAAGAAATCCAAATCCCTCAGAGCCACATGCTCCAGGGATCTAAACCTTGTTATCACAATAAACAAAGCATGCTGGAGGAATAGGTTCCTGACCCAGAGACTCCCCAGACTCTGGAATAGACTGCCCATACATGTCAAGCAGAGTGCCTCTTTGGCCCTCTTCAAAAGGAACCTTGATGACTGGATGGGAGAAAGGAAATTCACCCTGGGGATCACGTCAGTCACCCTGCTAGACAGGGGTTCAGGGAAGTAAATAGTGAGGGAAGAAATAGCCAGGGAATTGTTATGGCTAGGCTTGTATAGACCCTAGGGCCCATAGCCTAGTACCAACCTATGAACCTGCAATATTTTCCCTTTTGGGGTTTCATCAAATAGTTATGAGTAGAATATCTGTAGTTTCAAGCGTCTTATATACTGACAGCATTACTAGGTAGAAATTCAGGTGTAGAGTGTATCACATAATGTAAGGCTGGTGGTTGTTTGGTGTTTGCACAGGCACTATTTGGTACTGCCTGCCTGCATTTTTCTGGGTCCTCCATTTTGAGTAGTATGTAGGACATTTTAATGGGTCTTTGCTACTTCCTTTAGTAGTATTCGTCGGATCATAGGATCATAAGAACTTACTAGGCTATTGACCCAGATGTCATTTTAAGCCTAGCCATTTTAAATCAATGCTATACTGTAGAGGTCCTAATCAATACTCAAGATTTCATTTAGTGATGACTGCCCATGTCCAGAAGGGTTGTGGGCACTATCCCCAGTAAAAAATGATGGTGCTCCATCAACTCATCCAGGTTCCTCTTGAACAGTGTCATAGAGGTGTTCTGTTTCATATGAACTGGTAACCTGCTCTAAAATAATCGCAGTCACTGGGAGATAAATCTGTTCCTCCAGCACATCCTATTTAAGTTGCAGGCCATATTTAAGTCACTGGAATGGGTAGCCCTAGACCAATTTGATTTATGGATATGCCATAATTTCATTAGATTTGGGTCTTGGGTTGTTCTGTAGGGCAGGTGTGTCTCCCCTAAGAAGTCTATATGATATGGAGTATGGAGACAGGGATCTTAGTTGGTCCATATAAAGCACATGCTGGAGGCCCCTGATCTTCTTTTTGTTAGAAACCTCTGAGATCTCTATAATTGCTGTAGGTGGTTAGTATGGTACATACTAAATGGGACATTATACTTAATTATGGGATGGATAAGTGCCGAGTATAGGAGAGTTATAACATCTTTTGCTCTCCAGGCGATGCCTTTACTAATCAAGTGAGTTATGTGAAAAGCTTTCCTTACAGTGGTAGACATGCAGTGGTAAGGTCGCGGTCAAGCTGTGATCCCAGGTCCCTTATCACTTCATGGGTACTTAGGGTTTTGTTATTGATTTGATAGTGTGAAGGGACATTGTTTGTGCTGAAGGGAATGATGATGCATTTCTTTACATTCAGTTTGAGACCATGACTAATACACCAATTGTTGGTCTGTGTGAGACCATCGTGAAGTATACTGACATAAATTGGGGATTCAATGATTGCACCTAGCTTGCAGTCGTCTGCAAATGTGGTCAGCCACAACCCTTTAGTTTTGATCTAAACTTCTGACAAGTATTTATGAAACAGTATGGGGCCCATCACTGACCCCTGTGGCACCCCACTGGTAACAGGTCTGCTGGTGATATGGAGTCACCCACTTTGATAGTGTGTGATTGTTTTGTGAGCCAGTTGGCAACCCATCTTACAACAAAGAGGTTTACATTCAGTTTGCTAAGTTTATCGATAATGCCTGAAGCTGGAATTGTGTAGAAAGCTTTTGCCAAGTTAGGGTATGCTGTGTGTACAGATTTGCCCTCATCAATGGCCTTGGTCACACTTTCAAAGAAATCCACCAGATTTAACTGGCTGGATCTGCCCTTTGTGAAGCCAAATTGGGTAGGATTCGGGGCTTGGAGGTCACCTATGTCTTTAATTATGAGGTTCATAATGATACATTCCATGGCCTTCAGGACAATTTAGTAAGGCATCTTTTTGCCAGTTTGTTTGGGAGGGGATTTTTCTATGTTTATTTTTATAGTATAAGGCATTGCTTTCAACTCATCGAACAGAAGAGTTTTAGGTGTAGATAACACTTTTCTTCCTTTATCCTTTGCTATCCTTTTGTCTGTGTTAAGTTCATTTTAGCAAGCGCAATTTAATTTTGGATTTCCTTTTGATGAGCAAGGAGAGGAAGTCCCCCCCCTTTTTTCCATGGGACATTGGTAGCATGATTTCTTTAATCTTCTTAATAACAAGCTATGCATGCCCATCTGCTGAGCTGTTTGTTTTTGGCTATCACCTATTTAGACCTTCAGTATTTTCTGCCATGGGGATTCATCAAATAGTACTTGGTAGAATACCAGTGGTTTCAAAAATCTTACATACAGACAACATTATTAGCTAGAAATCCAGGTACAAACTGCATCTCATTTTGCAGTATTAGGCTGGTGGTGTTTTGGTGTTTGTGCCCGCATTTTTCGGAGTTCTCCATTTTGAGTAGTTTGACAGACATGTTAGTGGAGCTTTGCTACTTCCCTTTGTAGTATCCATAACTATTTAGTAAGGAATCTTTCTGCCAGTTTTATGGGGTATCTCTATGTTTAGCATTATACTATAGGGCATTATATAATGCTCATTGCACCTGTAGGGATTTAGGTATAGATAACATTTTTCCTATATACTTTGCTCTCATTTTGTCTGTGTTAAGCTCCCTTTAGCAAGTACAATTTAATTACTTTACCTAACCTTCATCATTAGCCAACTAGGAGTTTCTCTCTAGAACAGGATCCCCATACATGTGAAGCAGAGTTCCTCCCTAACCCACATCATGTATAACTTTAACAATTGGATGGGGAACAGGAAATTCATCCCTGGCTTGGCACCTGTGTCTGTAATGGACATAGGTAGCCTGTAAAGGGTTAATCTCCCAGGCCCCTGCTTGTAAATGTTTCATCTCCCAAGCCTCGGCTTATATTTATCAAGGATATCCGAACTTGTCAGAGATTTGGGATGCATAACTAGACTTAAAAAAGCCCTTGTGATCATTAGCCTAGTAAATACCTATGAACTTATTACTGTCATTGCACCAGATTGAGTTAGGCTACCTATTGTCGCACAAACGTCACTATTATAAATCCTGGTATAATTTTGGTCAGTATGAGCTTATCTTTCTTTTGGGTAATGCTGACATGACCTCTTTATCATATTTTTTTCTGAGACAGTCCACTGGCATTTTAGTATTTTTCTGGCCTAGTCCTTTTCAGCATTCCTTTTGTAGCTCTGGGCAATTTATCCATTTTATATGTTTTTGAAGCTTTGTTTTAGTAGCCAGAATGTCTTATCATGAATAGCTTCCCTCATTTTCATATTCAGGTTGATTCTATAGTGTTAGGATTGTTTAAGAGATTCTTTTTCTTTGACAGAACTCATATGCAGCTCTGCATGTACATTTTCTAGGGTTTCTATCTATCTCACTAGCTTGTTTTCTGTTTATATTAATTTTTTTTATTATTTTCTATATGCAAGCTGTTTTTCAGGTTCTGGTTAGCTAGTATTCAATTTTTCCTCTCCCCTTCATTACAACAGGCTTGTTGTTATTCACTGCTGGAAGCTTTTCTTGAGGGCAGCAGTCTTACTAAGAATGGATCAGTCTTGGGATAGTATGGTGCTCAACAGTGATTTTGTAGTTGGGCCATCTCATGTCCATGCAACCATCCACAACCCCCTTTTCCCATTTTTGCATATGGTTTTGGTGTGTCACCTCAACAATAATAAACATCTAGAGCCATGGTTTATTCTGCCAGGTGTCTAGCTCTGTCGTAGTAGTTGTTCCACACCACACATTCACATGCACACTTACACCAATGGTCAGTTCAGAGTATTCAATCCACCTATTGCATGTCTTTCAGCTAAATTAGAACACAGCTCAACAGAATCAAGACAAATCCATCAACAGCTATGGCAATCGAGGCCATGTTTTAAATATTAGTACTTTAACTTGAGACATTAACATAATAAGAGGATGTGCATAAATATATGTTTACTGAAGTAAATATATGTCTATAGATCAGTTTATTGTCATTCTTTATTAAGAAATGTTCACTAATGTTTCTCCAAAAATCACCAATTTTAGCAGAGATTAACAGAGACTGAACTAAAGTGTGAGTTAAAATCAGGGCTGCACTTGAGTGCCAGGGACAGTTTTTGAAATACAGTCCATCTATCAAACCTGGTTGGATAGGCCAAGCCTTGCAATGCCAACCTTTTGATTGTTCAAGACACTTTATTATTTCTAGACACAGGTTATTTCACTGTGCATTGATCTGGTGATGTTTAACAATTATACCCTCTCTTAAAGTTTCAATACTTTTCAGTTGTAGCTTGTATGGTATAGGTGGACATATGTTAGGTGTTGTCTTTATTGGTTAACCCTTAGGTATTAGGCATTTGCTGGCCAGCAGGGTTCCTATTTGGCTATACCATCAGAGCATCATTGGTTTTGCTGTTAGTGGCTCCATTGCTTATGGATACTTGGACTGGCCTTGTATTTTATGGGAGTTTTCAATTTTATCATATTTTCTCACCAGTCTGACAAAAGCAAACAAACAAAAAAATAGGTTATGGACCTACTTTTCATTTTCAGAACATTGTTTTACAACCCTACCTTGCTGCAAAGATGCTTGTTGAACAGCCACAGCCAGGAAAGGGGATAGCAGGCTGCTGAAGTATAATTTTGGCTGGCAGTCCCTGTTTGGGCTTCCCCCATTTTCAATCTCTCCTTCCTTCCATGAAAGGATCATGATCGCTGAAGCCAGTTGGTAAAACACCATCCTTGGCAATTGGTTATGCTTATGAACAGTGTGGGCAAATGGTCATGATACATGGTCAGGAACTTTACGGCAGACAGGTTAGGAGGGGCTATTTACTGATATTGTATGATTATATTATCAAACGACTGCTACTCAGTAGGAATTGTTCATTCTGACCAGGGTAAGTGGTTGGTTACACTGCCTGGTCATTGTATGTTTAGACGACTGAAGGCTTTGAGTGGTTAATGGTTTTCTGTTTGACATTATCAAAGGCTGGTAGTTGATGATGATTCCATTTCATTCACAGATGTGATATTATTAGCTAATAAACTGGCCAAAATGGCTTTGAGGTGACAGTATTTTTTGTGGGGATACTAGCATAGCTAGAGGACACAATCAGTTATACATTGCCTTAAGAATATTCACTTTATTCCACTAATCATGTTTGCACTTGTTGTGTCTGTCAGTTTGACTATTTTCTTGAAGATGGAAAAATAACTACTCATATAATACACAAGGCTGTTTTCGAAAAGCAGCAAAAACTTCTCGAACAGCTGTTTACATTTGGCCTGATACAAGATATGCTGGATTTTCTTCTTTAGATAGTCACTACAGCCTGAGATGACTGTTGCCTAGCTTTGTAATACATCTTCCATCTAATCTGACATTTCTGGCAAATAAAATTACAGATCTTGCTATTTTTTTGCTATTTTTAGGTGTGTTCACTGGTAGAATATAATCAGGGCCCACAGCTCAAAGGCGGTCCCATAGAAAACCAGTCAGTGTATGCAATAACATAAATTTATTTTGAAAAGATTTCATATGTCCAGCATTTCTAACTCATTTTACTTTGCTTATTTGTGGGGCATAATTGCTAATAAAAGAAGTATTTATTCCTTTAAAAAAAGTGTTAACTGAGATGGATGTCTTGAGTATTTACCTCTGTATAGCAGTGACTCACAAATGCATATGAGCAGCAAGGGCCAATGGTGCTGCTCAGCTGTGTGTGCTTTATTTATTCATTTATTCTTTCATTCATGTGTTTAGTTGTTTATATATTTATTGAAAATAAAGAAATTCTGCTTTACTTAAAAACAGAAATAAATAAATGTCCTGTCGTGACTTTATCTAAATCATCCAGTTTTCTATTCATTGCCTTCACATGATTCATTGAGATGGCATTGAGCAGAAATCCTGCAGATATTAAATGGTGTAATGGATAGTTAGAAATTCCTTGCTTGAAAGAGCAGGCTGTGGTACCAAAGATATTTTTTTTTTTTTAATTTTTGCAGGCAACCAGATATGTGCAGTCAGTTGATGGCTAGAAGATGGAAATACTTTATAAACAGAGCTAAAATACATTGATTCAGGATTATTTTATTATATCTTACTTTTAACTACAGTAATGCAACAGAGATGTGCACATAGAAAACAAAATAGTTATTATTGATGACCTGGGTATGAGAGTTGGCTGTGGATTAAGCATGACTGACTGCCAACATTTGTTAAATTATTGTTATTGTTATTCTGACTTTTCATAACTAATATGATTTGTGAGAAGCAGGTTGGGAATGAATATTTATTGTGGAGGCAACTGTCTATGTGAATCAAACCTGAGGTGCATTATGTGTTCATTATTTTGTATTACAATTAGATATGCAAGTTCTATGCAGTTAGCTGTAACTGTTGGGTTGGGGGCTGGCTGGGATGAAAATAACTTAGCCTCTTCTGAAACACTTAGTTTAAACAGTCTGACTTTACAAGACTGGTGTGCATTTCTATGAAATAAGTTGGGACACTTTACTGTCTGGATAACGTTTATGTAAAACAAACTTGAAATGCATTACAACAGATGGACATCTAAGGTGTACTTTGTTAATAATGGTACTGTAATTGTTAGGTATGCGGGTTGTCTGTGGTTGAGTATGACACACGCAATGGTCATAAGCAAGTTAAACAATCATTAGTCTGGCTTAGCAGGACTAGTGTGCATTTGTGTAAAGCAACTTGAGATACATTTTTGTATCTACTTTTATCCCAGTTGAACAGCTGAGTTACCTACAGCCAAGTGTGTGTAAATGATTGGTATTAACATTGGTTGAAATGTCGTTAACTGATCAATATTGACATTGGTTATTTATAATGACAGCAGTTTGAGTGGTTTGTTATGGTTGTGAAATTGGTATTTGTATTAATGGTTAATGCATTTTGTTCCACTCCCTGCTGAAAAAATGATTAAGACTACTCATATATAAATTAAACACAAAGAAAGTTTTCTTTGCTAAACCATACATTTAATTTAATACAATCTAATAGCTATGTTTACATTTAAAGTAGGCATGGAGGTGAATCCAAAACAATATGCACGATAAAAAAATGTGTCCTAAGATCCAATATTTGAAAGGGACGCTGGGATCTGAAGTTGCACTTACTACAACTGGGTATGTTTAACATATTCTCCTCAATCATTTGCCTTTTTGGTGGAGTGAGAACTAATATTTTGCTAGTTGTGAATATCAGGCTATGAATACATCTTATTTCTTCCTTAAAAAAAATAGTATTGAAGTAGTTTCCTCTGCGTTAGGTTATGGTAAGGCCATCATCTTACTTACACATCTGTAACTAATCTCATTATTAAATCACTGTCAATAGAGGTCAACTATCATTTCACTTTTTCTAATGTCACTGATCGCTGCATCTGTAGTTTTTAATATTGAAACTACTGTAACCAGTTTCCTGAGTGAACCAAACTGTATTCTAGTTCATAACCTGGTTATCAAGCTACTACTTATTCTAAAAGCCTTATATCATTGCATATCATTGCTGGAGCCTTCCTGTGTCCTGAAAGAGTGCTCTTCAAACTATCTGGAGATATACAGAGCTGAGTATATTTTTCTGGCACTTCAGAGTTGTGTACTGGTAATTGATGTTTGACTAATTTTATATCATTGCTGGTTGACTTCAGAGTTGTGCACTATTATTTTTGCTTCACTGTATAGTTTTTCAGATCTCTGCTGAAGGTGTTTTTCCCCCCTCCCCCTATTTCTCTCTGTCTTAAGTTGGTATAACTGGTTTTACATCCTGTGTTTTATATGATCATCTCAAGCATTACTTGCATAAAGTTAGACCCTCTTAGTAAAAAAAGTCTGCATGTCATTGCTGGAGCCGTCCTGTGTCCTGAAACATTGCTCTTCAAACTATCTGGAGATATACAGAGCTGAGTATATTTTTCTGGCACTTCAGAGTTGTGTACTGGTAATTGTTGTTTGACTAATTTTATATCATTGCTGGCTGACTTCAGACTTGTGCACTGTTATTTTTACTTCACTGTATAGTTTTTCAGATCTCTGCTGAAGGTGTTGGATTTCCCATACCTACCCTCCCTATTCCTGTGTTGTTGTTTAAATTTGGAGGTTTTTGCAGTTGCCCGCCCCCACTGCAGATTTGATCTGGGACACTCCCCCAGTTCCATCTCTTTACCTCATTCTACCTAATAGACTCCTTCTGCATTGTTTTAGTCATATTTAATTGCATTTTTTAAACTGTTTGGTTTGTCATTGCTACATACTCAAGTGTGCTAGCTTGCATTGCATTTGAATTGTTTTGACTGCTGTTTTTGCTAGTTTTCTGTATATACAAAAAAAAAATACCTTTCCTGTAACTAGTGTAGTCCATCTTCAGATCTGCTGTATCCAGGACTGTATGTAAGCTTCTGAGCCCCCCCAAGCTTTCTGTGTTGGAGGGAAGCCTTCTAGTTTATCAGTGGGAGTGGTAAGCACTAGGTAACCTATCTACTACATAAGGAGTGGTTCTGGCCCAGAAATTGTAGTTATTGGCCGTTTGGGCAGTATTTTCCATCTCTCTCAACTTTGTGATTTAAAAGCCCCATTTGCACTTGTTTCCCCCCTTTCCTGTAACTAGTTTAGTCCAGATACAGATTCTTACTTTTAGCACTTAATTTGCTTATTCATGATCAGCACTTGTTCAGAACTTGTAAGCACTAAATAACCTACTAATTACTACAACACTCAACCTTCCTCATTACCTAGAGGAAAACAGTTTTGGTACTTACTTTCCTCACTTGCTTAGAGAAAAACAGCTCTTGTACTCACTTTCCTCACTTATCTAGAGGAAAATAGTTTTTTTATTCAGGCATGTCCAAGGGTCAGCTCCCAGTGTTCTCTCCTGTGAATCTGGGCATCTTGGGGCAATGTAGAAATTGCCTCATGTACACAGACAACCCTCTCCTCCTACCACCCAACACTACAACCTGTGAGAGATGCACTTATCTAGCCAAACTGGAGGTAAAGCTCTCTCCAATCAAGACTGAACTTGACAGTCAAGAGGAGATGGTAAACACATGCACCACACCATACTCATCACATAGTCTCACTAAATATACACCACCAAAATCCACACATAGAAACACAAAAACATTCAGGGAGGCTCTCAATAATAATCTGCTCAAGCAACAGAGACCTCCAAAGCAGAAATGCAAGCAACCTCCACCCCCCAACACAACCCAAATGACACATAGCCTGCAGACTCAGTGTGCCACTCAACCACAGCCAATAAGGCAAAACAACGTACCTAACACACTAGTCATAGGTGACTCTATAATCAGGCACACTGATGTCCCACTCACCAGGCTAAACAAGGAGAAGGTTACTGTCAGCTGCTTGTCGGGTGCCAGGATCCGCCACATAACCCACGCACTCAGGTCACTCCACAACAAGTACAAATATGACTCTGTCATTGTCCATGTTGGTGTTAATGACCTGAGATGCACCTCCCTGGACTACATAAAAAAAGAGACATGGATGAGCTCTCCGATCTTGTAGCCCAGGCAGGTATGACCCTAGCCATGAGTAGCATTCTGCCATCACCCAGAATGATTCCGCAGTACAAGGACAAAATGATTAACTTCAACAATTGGCTAAGCTTCTTGTGCCATTCTAAAGGGATCCAGTATCTGTCTGCCTGGGATGACATGGTCGACAGACCACGATGCTTTGCCAGAGACTGCCTGCACCTGTCACCCCTGGGATTCCGGATACTGGCAAAGGTTCTTGCCGCCCCTATAGTGCCTTTTTTAGGCTTGGTTCAAATGACAAATTCACCACCATAACAGGAACAGGCAAGCAAAAACTGAGGGTGATGCTACCCAATGCTAGAAGTCTAAATCTCAAAATGCACTCACTTGAGGCACTCCTTAAAATGGAGAACATTGATATCTGTGCAGTGACTGAGACCTGGTTCAAGGCTCCAGAGAGCACCCCTGCACTATCAGGCTATAACTCATACCACACTTTTCAGCCATGTAACCTGGACCGGAACACCAAAGGTGGAGATGTGTCCATATTCATTAAGGATATCCACACTTCCAGGCTAGTTGCTCAGCATAATGCAGCCAAGGTTATTCAAGTGCAACTAACTATGGGAAAAACTGTAATCCAAATTCTAGCTTGCTACAGATCACCCACCATGCCCCAGGATTCCCACTTCACTTTCTTGATGTACTGGAAAATATTAGGGTTCAACCAAACACCCTAATAATGGGCGATTTCAACTACCCCACCATTAACTGGGAAAACTGCTCATGTACCAACTCCTTCACTCAACGCTTTCTGGAATTCATAAACTCCAATGCCCTGGATCAACTTATCCACACCCCCACCAGAGGCAACAATATCCTAGATCTAGTCATTACCAATATGAGTGATCGGTGTTCCACACCTGAAGTCAACGCCTCATTGATCCGATCCGACCATAAGCTAATTATCCTAGATATCCACATCCTGCCTCCACCCCCCATTAAAGAAATCATGGTAAAAAATTCTCCAAAGCCAACTTCATGCTTCTTAAGACAGAAGTGGTGAACTTCATGACACCCATGCAGATGGACAATACAGTTACGACTACTGAATCCTACACAATTGCACTTTATAAGCACTTACATGAGTGCATGGATCGTGCTATCCCAAACAGAACCAAGATGCTATCCTCCAAAAAAAGGAAGCCAATCGGGTGATCTCCTGCCATAAACAAACTGTACAACAGAAGGAAGAAACTCTTGCAAAAGAGAGTAAAATCCCACAAGTGGAGGAGCTCCCTGGTCAGCCTCAGTAAGAAGCTGTGATCCCTGATAAAATCCTCCAAAGCTAGTTACGAAAACAAAATTGCCACTGATTCTAAAGACAACCACAAAGCATTCTATAGCTATGTCAAGAATCTCAATGGCAACACTCAGATCTGCTCTGAGTTACAGCACAGTCGCACTAAATATACAGACCCAACTGATATTGCCAACATCCTGGCAGATAGGTTCAGTGCTAACTTTACCCCTCTCTCACCCTTTAAAGAACCCATCTCTATACCGGAAGAATACAAAGTTCCTGTAATCACGGCTGCACAGGTAAAAACTACACTCTCCAAAGCCAAGAACACAGCATCCATGGGACCAGACAACATCCCAGGCTGCGTTCTACATGAACTACAGAATGAGCTGGCACCCCACCTAAGTACCATGTTCAATCATAGCCTCACCTCAGGCTTTGTGCCTGCTGAATGGAGCACAGCAACGGTTATCCCACTCCACAGGGGGGGAGCCACCATGGACCCCGGGAACTACCACCCTATTAGCCTGACGAGCCTGGTCTGCAAGACCATGGAACGTATCATCATGGAACTTATAAACAAAGACATTGGTAATCTCCAAACTCTGGATCCCACCCAGTTTGGGTTTGTAAAAGGCAGATCATGTCTCCTAAACCTGATAGACTTCTTTGAAGCAGTCACTAAAGCCCTAGACAAAGGTAAGGTGGTTCACACAGCCTATCTAGATCTTGCCAAGGCTTTCAACACCATCCCCCACTCTGGAATTATAGATAAACTCACTAAACTAGGTATAAATCCCTATGTCACAAGATGGGTTGCTAACTGGCTCACTGACAGAACTCACACTGTGAAAGTAGCAGACTCCAAATCTGACTTCAGACCAGTGACAAGTGGAGTACCACAGGGTTCAGTCCTGGGTCCTCTCCTGTTTGGTATCTACTTCTCAGAAGTACAGGTGAACAGAGAAGGTCTTTGGCTAATGAAGTTCGCAGATGACTGCCAATTAGGAGCCATAATCAAAACTCCTAACAATGTGGACATCCTACAAAAGGGCCTCACTGAGACAGATACCTGGTGTCAAAGCCATGGCCTCAAGTTCAATGCCAAAAAGTGCATTGTCATCCCCTTTGGTAAAAACTCTGTACCCATGAACTACAACATAGGTGGTAGTATACTTAACACCAAAAGTGTGATAAGAGACCTTGGGACACAGGTGGACAGTAGTCTCTCCTTTGATAATCACATCGCCATAGTAGTCAGGAAACCCTTCTACATGGCACACCTCATTACAAAAGGTTTCTCATCCAGAAAAACAGAGGTCATTGTTCCCCCTCTACTCATCACTCATTAGACCCGAGCAACGCCCCTTTTGGTATGTACCTCACAAGACATCTACAACAACTGGAATGGCTGCAGAAATACCTCACAAAGAGGATTACCAGCCTCAAACAGATGCCCTACGCAGACCGTCTCAAAAAACTCCAGCTTTACTCTGTCGCATATTGCCTACTCAGGGGTGATCTCTGCCTAACATACAAAGCTATGTCAAACCCAGAGCTGTTGGACATGCTCCACTTAAAGAAATCCCAATCTCTCCAAGCTACATGCTCTAGGGACCTAAACCTTGTCACCACAATAAACAGAACATGCCGGAGGGATATATTCCTGTCCCAGAGACTTCCCATACTCTGGAATAAACTACCTATCTATATCAAAAAAAGCTCCTCATTAGCACTCTTCAAGAAAAATCTTGATGATTGGATGGGAAATAGGAAATTCACCCCGGGGATCACCTCTGTGGCTCTGCTCGACAGTGGCACATGAAAATAATTTTCTTGGGTGGCAAAAGTCAGGGTACCTTTTAGGCTGGGCTTGTATAGGACCCAGGGCTGATAGCCTAGTACCTACCTATGAACCTAAGAACCTAAGGCGCAGTTGAATGTGGTATATTACAAAAAAGACTTTGCAAGTTAGTGCATCATTTATAGAAATATCTACACCTGCTTGACTTCTGGATTTGGCATTTCTATAAGTTTTCATTATTGTATTTATTTCTCTCGGACATTAGAATATTTATTTAATTTTACATTTGTTTACCAGGAGTGTCCAACTGGGCCAGCAGCTCTTTTTCAGCTGAGGCCCGGGGAAAAAAACTCCAGTACAAAAATATTTACAGAATTTTGACAATTGCAGAGACATACAAAATACAAACATTTTACAGATTTTTTTTGCAAATACAGAGATGACCTCTGATCATCATGTAATGATACATAGTTAATAATACAATAGATGGCTGCTAAATTTAACATCAAGTGCTAAGCAATGCTCCAGATATAAAAGGCAGCATAAATGCAACATGAAAGTCATGTGGGAGTCTTCTGACATTAAATAGATATACAGCAGAAATTATATACATTAGTCAAGAAATGTTGTTTATAAAACAATAACTTATCACAACATCAGTTGTTGACAGAAATCATAGTGTTATCATAAGGGATAATATAGAGGAGAAATTGAAGTAGGAAAGTAGAAATGTTGTAGGGAGAAGGAAAGAGAATCTATTAGTAGTAGGGTTTAGTGGGTCAAGAATAGGTTATGGGTAATAAGAGGGAGGGATCTATTGCATTTCACCCAGGAGTTGTACAGGAGCATGGCCAGATTTTGGAAAGATGATCCCTGAGTAGTAGCTTAAAGTTGGAGTTATTTATTTATTTATATTTAGTTATTTTACATTTGTTGACTGGGATTGTCCGACTGAGCTGAAGAGACCTTTTTCAGTGGAGGCCTTGGGAGAAAATCTCCAACATATCATGCAATTTAGATTATAAATTATCTTTAAACAGCAATGTTACAGGATTATTACAAGGCATTAGGTAGCAATACAATGTTATACAGTGTCAATAATCAGGAGTATAGCAAAACTATTTCAAGATGTGTAAAATGAAATATGTCATTAAGATGAATATAGTTTTTGGGGTAAGTCGTTGCAAAACTCCAGTTTTATCATAATGTAGTTGCATGAAGGTAATACAATTACAACAGAATGTTTCTCTGAAGCAATTTGTTTAATAGATTTTAGAAGACAGTAGAAAGAGTAGTCAAGGAAGATTAGAGAGAGCTAGTGAGAAGAGTGAGTTAAGGGCAGAAAGTAGATTAAGGTATGAGAAGAAGGGGATGTTTAAGGAGGGAGAATGCAGTGGCAAAACCAGTGCTTTTAAAGTGCTCTTTGGTGGCTGTCTTAAATTGTTTAGGATGTGTAAGGGTCCTGATCTCTAGTGGGAGCCTATTCCAGGCAATAGTGAAGTGATAGCTGTACACGTTGCATCCAAATTTAGACTTGGGTTTGTAGATTTGTAGCAGGTCATGGTTAGAGCTTCTGAAAGGTCTGGACGGAGAGTAATGGGAGATGAGAGAAGATAGTGCTGTGCAGTAGGAAGGCTGTTATAAGATAGAATGGATGATCTGGAGCTGAGAGAGAAGAAGCTGGTGGGGTAATTCAAGCCAGTTTAGGTGTTTTAGAGAGTGACAGTGATGGAATTTGTAGGTTTGTTGGGCAGCAAATCTAGCTTCATTGTTGTAGGTAGATTCGAGTTTGGCCAAGAGTGCTGAGTTAATATTTGTGAGAATTTGAGAATTGTACATTAGACTGGGTAGAAGGTAGGTAAGAGAGAGAGAGTAATCTTGGCTTCAGAGGTAAGGAATTTCTTGTTACAGTAAAGAGCCCCTAGTTTAGAATGAGTGTTTTTGATAAAGTTATTAGCATGCAAGTAAAATTTAAACTGATCGTCGATGGTTACGCCTAAGAGCTTAGTGCTGGATTTTATCTGAATGGGAGTGTTATTAAGGGACTGTATGGAGAAGGAGGGTTTAATATTGTTGAACTTTTTAGGTAGGAAGAGTAACAGCTTTGTTTTTTTTTTTTTAGGGTTAAGGATGAGCTGGTTGTTGGAGATCCATGTTCCAAGTAAGTTAAAAGATGCCTGAGTAGCTGAGAAGAGATTAAAGGGAGAGTTGGCTGTGGTGATGACTGCAGAGTCATCTGCATATTGCACTAAAGATTACTGAGGGCAGGAGGTATAGAGCTGATTAGTAGATATTAAAAAGTAATGGCCCTAGGATAGAACCTTGAAGTACACCCATTTTTACAGGGAGAGATGGGGAGAGTGCAGAGTGCCATCTCACTGATTGAGATCTATCAGTGAAGTAGCTGGAGAACCATGCAACAGTATCAGAGGAGAAGTTGAGGTTATGCAGTTTGTGCAGCAGAAGAGAGTGTGAGACAGTGTTGAATGCTTTTGAGAGGTCCAAGAATAGGCAAGAAATAAGTTTATGGTCATCCATGGCTATAGAGACAGTGTTGAGGAAGGATAATAGAGCTGTTGTGGTGCTATGTTTAGGTCTGAAGGCATGTTGAGTGGGTGTAAGCATATTTTCCTGTATTAGATCCTGCATAACTTGTTTATGAATACATTTTCTAGTACTTTAGATAGAAGGGAGAGGATAGCGATAGGTCTAAAGTTTGAGATATCAAAGGAGTTACCTCCTTTGTGTATAGGTAGAGTGTAGCATTGTTTCCAGATGGAAGGGACTTTAGATTCAGAGATAGAGTGATTAATTAGGATAGATACATGGAGAGCAAGAGAGTCAGCTGCTATTAGAAGAAAAGTGGAAGGAATATTGTCAGCTGATGCTGAGCATGGTTTTAATTTAGAGAGTAGAGTTTGGATGTTGCTAATAGGTACAGTTTTGAGGGAGAAGGTATTTGAGGAGATAGTATTAGGAGTAGGTTCAGAAAAGTTGGAGATATTAGTAGTAGAGGAGTTTGGGTTAGGGTTCAGTAACTTAGATATTGAATCTATAAAACAGGTATTAAAGATACTGGCAGTTTCTTCAGATGTCTTGTCTGGGCATGGATTGGGGGACATAAGATTACTGGGATGTAATATTTGGTTAATAGAGTTCCAGGATTTTTTAGGATTATATTTTAGGGCTGTGGGAGGTTTGTTATAGAAGTGCTTTTTATCTTTGTTTATGTGTTTTTTGTCAGATTTCTGAGTTCTTTATATTTTTGCAAGTCTGCAGGGAGCTTAGTTTGTGACCATTTTTCCATAATGTGTCTCTAGTTATAATAAGGGTACATGTGGCTTTTGAAAGCCATGAAAATATGGTGGACTTAGTTCAGACTTTGTGAGGTGTTTTTGAGGTACTTGAGGTGTTTAGTATGTGTTGAGGGATGGAATTCCATCTTTTGAATGTCTGGTTAGCTTTTAATAAGAGTTTGTCAGAGGATCTTAATGTTCTACAGTCAGTGTAAGGCTGAACTAAGTCTTTGAGTGCAGGGCCGTTTTAAGCTTGGTACAAGATGTTGTGGGCAATACTTAGTCAGTATAAATATAGTAGATTGAGCAGTTCTATCTAGTTTAGTTCGCGTGGAGCAGTGTAATAGTATGATCTAGAAGAATGATTCATAGCAAATCTGGCAATTTTATTGGAGCAGGCTTCCAACTTGTTTAAGTCAGATGGGTTTGTAAAAATAAGAGATGCATATAGAATGATCAAAAGTAAGTGTCACTTGGCTATGGCATGTCTGGTGGTGTTGGTAAGGTAAGGCTTGGCTCTATAAAATGAGCAAGTTTTGTGTGAATCTTTTTTATCGTCTGAGCTATGTGTTAATCAGATTTTAGGCAGTTGTAGATTGTGACCTCAAGAAGTTTAATATTTTCAACTGGTTCAATTTTGTTTTTATTAGAAGAGTAAATTATAAAGTGGGTGAAGTGATCATGTGACTTGATATTAGAGAAGAGCATTAGTTTTGTTTTGTTTTGTTTGGATTAAGTATTAGTTGGTGGTTAGATAGCTTTTGATGTCTAGGAGGGATTTTTGTTTTTTTCCGAAAAGTTGAGGAAGGGAAGGAGCTGAACATATTACGGAGGAGTCATCAACATATTGGATGATAGAGGCTTGGTGGGTGGCAGTGCAGAGTTTGTTAGTAGATTTGATAAAAAGCAATGGACCTAGGATTGAACCTTGTGGGACACCAACTGTAACAGGTAGTAAGGAAGAGAGTTCATTTAGCCAATTAACTGCCTGTTGGTGGTCTGATAAGTAGCTGTGAAGCCAAGATAGGGCTGGATGGATGATTTTAAGGATGCTAGTTCACTGAGTAGTTTTTGCTGAAATACCATCTTGAATGCTTTTGACATGTTGAAGAAAATGGAAGAGACTAGTTGACCATTGTTTCTGAGATGATTGATGGTATTGGTAAAATTGATTACAGATATTGTGGTACTGTGTTTGGGTTTGAAACCATGTTGAGAATTAGTAAGAAGGTTATTACTTAGTAGATATTCAAGACATTGATTGTGCATGCATTTTCAAGAATTTCTGCTAGTAGAAAATACATAGCAATTGGTCTGTAGTTATAGAAGTCAGTTGAGGAGCTGCCTTTGTGTCCAGGATTATATAAGAAATGTTCCAGAGTATGGTGATATAGTGTTCAGAAACTGACTGATTGATTAGGATAGATATGGGTTAACAGATGATATCAGATAATGTCATATACATATATAAAGATAGGTAGATAGATAACAGATGATATATATGCACACACACACATATATATATATATATATATATATATACACACACACACACACACACATATATATATATATATATATATATATATATATATATATATATATATATATATATGGGTTCCTTCAGAAGCTCGAAATACTGAAATCTCGAATTTCAGTATTTTGAAGCCAAAGCAAATCACATAATAGCGAAAGTTATACAGGAGTTTTGAATTTTTGCTCTAAAAAGTTCGCTGTGGTCATGTCTTCAAGTAACTGTGTGTGTGTGTGTGTGTGTGTGTGTGTGTGTGTGTGTGTGTGTGTGTGTGTGTGTGTGTGTGTGTGTGTGTGTGTGTGTGTGTAGTAAAACATTCAAAAACCAAATATATCGTTATTTTGAATTCATTTTTCAGTTTTAATTGTTTTGTGGATTCAATTTCACTTTCTTGGATATACTGAAATTTGATTTTCAGTATTTGGCTTCTGAAGTGACTCTATATATATATATATATATATATATATATATATATATACATATATATATATATATATATATATATATATATATATCTATATATATATATATATATATATATATATATATATATATATATATATATCATCTGTCATACTGTACATACACACATATATATATATATATATATATATATATATATATATATATATATACACACATACATACATACAGAGATAGATAACAGATAATAGCATATGAATTTCTAACTTCTCCATCTTATTTTGTTTTCTTTCATTTTTGACATTATATTGTAATCTGTTCAGCTACCTTTTCTTGTCTGACTCCACATCAGTATATCATTAGTTATGTTTGCAACACACTTTATACTTCAATGACATGTATATCTGCACTACTTTTCAATCCTTCCGTTATCTGGGGAATAGCTTTTTGAAATACTTTTTTACTACTTTAACAGGAATTCTAAAGAAACAGTGCCTTCTTAAATGGCAAGCTAAATGTATACAATCTGCACTTTTTCTTATCGAACTTTGTCTGCCAAAATCTCATTTGCATCTAGTACTTTGAAGAACATAGATTTGGCATAGATGAAAATACATCCACAGCTTTAAGCAATGGCCTGCGTTCAATTTTATCAGCTCTTTTGCATGGATGTATAAATTAGTTCTATATGAGTTTCCATCAATAATCTTTCAACAACACTCAGCTTCTTAATTGCACTTTTCTTTCCATTTGCTTTCATTCATACAGTGTGCAACTCTAATATCTTCTTTTAAACAAGCACAAAAAGGGACAGTAGTCACCTGACTCATTCATTAGTGTGTGGCAATCCAAGAAAGACCAAGGCACAGTCTTAGAAAGTCCTAGATAAAGAACTATCTGACATGGTACACTGATAGAGGAAGAGGAAAAAAAAAGAGATATGTCAGCATATACCTAAGCAGCCTGCAGAAATACAACTCATGAAAGTGAGTAATGCACACATTAACATATTGCACCCTGCTGTGCCAGAGCATCCTGAAAGAGAAGAAGCAGTAAAATGAATATATAGTAGAAAGTTCACTGCAGCAAGGAATGTTACAAGACAGAGAGAAGATGCATTATTACAGTTACAAATGTCCCAGACCAGGGAGTTGGCATGAGAATATTTCTTGAAGAGAAGGAATTACTCTCAGAGATGGTACATTCTAAGGGAATACAGTTAGGAAGTATTGAAAATGCACCATTGATCTGAATTCTAAACTTTCTGTAAACTTATATCAGAAAGCCACAGAAATAAAGCATTTTAAATAGCATGTCAGGGTTAAAAAGCAGAAATGTGAATATAAAAAAAGCTCTTGCTAGGATAGTTGAGGAAGGAACATTGCTTTGGTCAAAGTTCTAAACCTTTTTATGTTAATGTAACACAGAAACAACTACAAATAAAGGAAGAATCCAGGCAAAAGGTGCATGTGAGTAAATAAATAAATAAACGGATATACATTTTTGCAGAGTGAGAGTAACCTACAGAATAAAAAGAAATGGAGTGGGTAATGGTAGTGAACCTGAAAGAAAGGGTGGGCCCAACAAAGTAGAGAAAAAGAAGGCAGTAGTGAGAGAGGCAAGGTAACCTTGATCACAACTGTAATAATATTTCTATTCAGCCAAAAATACATGCTTGCTAAGCAAAAAGGGGGGGATTGATTCCTCACATCCTGAGTGAAAGAGAAAAAATGGAAAATTAAATAAAGCAAAGGTAGCAAGCGACATTAAGTAAAACTGATATGAATTGCCTTTTCTAAGAGAAGAGTTATACACAAACAGTTTCAATACTGGTAGGTTTGGAAGCAACATGTTCTACCTCATGAATCTGATCTTGAAGAAATTCCAGAATTGTCTGACCTTCAAGTAAGTGAATTAATTTTTAAGGTAGCAGTTAAGGAAATGACAATTTTGGAAGACCAAGGGAAAATATTGTTGCAACTCTAGGGGAAAAAGCTGAACTAGATATCTTTACTTCTTGCCCTCATTTTTGAGTTGCAATATGACTTGGTGGACAAAGTAAGCTTAAGGCTGCTTAAATGATTTCAAAGATGGATTGCACTGAGAATGGTGTGTGTGTGTGTGTGTGTGTGTGTGTGTGTGTGTGTGTGTGTGTGTGTGTGTGTGTGCGCGTGTGTGTATTGTCATGTGTGCCTGTGTGTTTTTCTGTTATGAGAGTGACAAAACATTATTTCTAAGGTTTTTTTAACTCTAGGCTTTCTTTGTCTTAAACACAACCTGAGTACTTTGGGGGTTGGATAAGGGGAAGATGGCCTAGCTACTGCTCTGTTGAGCAGCATCTGTGTGGTCAAACAAGAATGTCAGGATGATTACAGATACCTAAATATTTCTAGATGAATGTGAGAACATTATGCGCATGTTCAAGAGGAGGGGTTATCCTACCACATTTTTAGATGCAATCAAGCAAGAGGTTATAATTAAGTGAGAATCGGGGTTTTATAAACCCATTCTTTGTGGACACAGTTCCCCATTACAAGCAGATGTAGTTAATATTGGGGTGTGGTCATTAGTACCCAAACCCACATACTTCAAGATAAAAATTAATATAAAATCATTTATCACTACCTACAGTTTAAATAGTCAAGCCATTTCTGAATATCTCAAAAAGAACTGTGTTATATTTTCTTTTGATCCAGACATATATAACAA
The DNA here is from genome assembly GCF_019279795.1 of Protopterus annectens. Classification (NCBI taxonomy): domain Eukaryota; kingdom Metazoa; phylum Chordata; order Ceratodontiformes; family Protopteridae; genus Protopterus; species Protopterus annectens. The sequence goes on from NC_056735.1 coordinate 1,997,421,284, forward strand.
AATGAGGATAGCCCCCACATTTTATATAAAAAAGACACATCAATCAAAAAATTATTGGAATGGATTGGGACCACTTTAAATAGGAAAACAGGCATGAAAAAATGTGGCCGATTTTCACAATGTGTTAGTGTATTGGTTGGTGAATAGATACATGTTGGAGGGGCAGTATATAGCATTCAAGAGCATTTAACATGCAATTCAAAAAATCTTGTATATATTGGTTGCTGTGATTTAGGCCAAGTATTTTATGTGGGCAAAACCTCCAGAAATTTTAAAGAAAGAATATATGAACATTTATGAGATATTAAGAATTGAAGGACAATAAATGTCCTTTACAGGCATATAGCACAGCATTGTACTCATGGTTTCAAGTTCACTGTTGTGGACCAGCATATTTTTGATACGGGTGTTATGTAGTGAATGAACATATTGATAAAAATGAATTAAAGTGGCAACTATGTTTGAATGCCACAAGTACCCCTGGTTTAAATGATGCATATTCTATCGCCCCTATTTTAAAGTTAAATTGATTGGATGTCTAGTATAGTTTATTCTAGGATATTTTAGATACAACAATTATGGACCCACAGTTTTTTTAACTATTTGAATTATGTAAGTAGATTTAATTGGTTGGTTGCATTTAATTAACAGTTGTGGCTAATTTAAATACTCAGTGAGTTTTAACTGTGTCATTCTGATGAACTTCCTACTTTTGTGAACAGAAGCTCTTAATAAATTGTAATTTTTCCTTAATTTGGAGTGTATTGTTGTCTGTCCAACTGCGAGCACATGGGATCTACAGTTTGGTTGCATTTTTTTTTTATCCCAAAGTCTTGTTCGTGTTTGTCAAACAAGAATGTGTCAAAGTTAAAGTTATATTGCATGTATCAAAACTAAATCCTTTGATGGGTAGTAAACATTTTTTTTTTAAATGTGGCAATAAAACTCAAAATGATAGTGCAGTGAGTATAATTAAAAGTAATATTGAGTGAAGGTAAAATGTATGTTCAGCCGACAGTTTGTCTTCTTGAAGAGAATAAAACTTTAGCAAATTTCCATAGAAAAGTAGGCAATGCAAGGTGGAAGACTCCTGGATGCAAAATACTTGAAAAGGAACAAGTAAAGATGTTAGTAAATGTTGTCTAGAAACTCTGGAAACTCGGTACAAAAGCTTATGCTTGGAGGACAGTGCTTGTGAGTGTAAAATGCAGACTGTACACAGATCATTCTCCAAAGCAAATGGGAGTTTGTGGAACTAGTAAAGGAACTATTTCTGTATACATCTAGACAGTAAAGCTGAAACATATAACTTCAATGCAGAGTAAGTATCTGATCTGGCAAAAAGTAGAACTAAAAGATTTCAGCAACCAGAAATGCTGTCTGTCTTTCCAAAGCACCATACTAGGACTCATTTTTAAGGTAGGATCCTCACCTCATTAATAACGATTCAAAAAGCTTCTCTCTGCCCACACTGATTGGCTAATGAGAGACGGTCAATTAATATTGCAAAGATAATTTCCTCATTCAGAGATAAGGTAACACTGCTCAGAGAAGCACTTTATTAGCAGCTAATTACAATTTCTCTGATTTCAACATTGCCCTGTTATAGCTAAAAGTGTTCTCCCATCAGCCCATGCATCTTGACAGTATAGGTGCCCCTAAACACACAGACAGGCAGACACAGAAACGCACACACACACACACACACACACACACACACACACACACACACACACACACACACACACACACACACACACACACACACACACTCATGCATTCATGCATCTGCAGTCACTCTCCTCTAGGCAAGCTCACACACATACATGCAATCAGACACACACAAACATACAACACATAAACACACACTTGGGCATTCATACATCCACATTCATTCCCCTGCAAGGCAAGCCTCCCCATACACACACACACACACACACACACACACATAAAGTCAGACACACACACACACACACACACACACACACACACACACACACACACACACACACACACACACACACACACACACCCCATACACAATACATACATACATTCATGCATTTGCATTAATGCCCTAAAGGTAAGTACACACACATGCATACATACCTAAAAACAAACACACACACAACACACACACACACACACACACACACACACACACACACACACACACACACATACACACACAAAATACACATGGATCCATGATACCTACCTGTAGCTGTAGTAATGGTGTGAGCCACAACCATTTTTATAGGGGTGAATGGACGAACGTTGTATCTTTGAGGAATTTATTTTAGAAGACTAATTCAGATAATTATCCTACCATGTCATACCTCTGCTGGCATAATTTCTGTCAGAGAAGACATGACTAATTTTCATTAGCCACATCCCAGGAATGTTGTACTTACATCTGAGATCACTGTCTGTGCTATGACCACTATCATGGAAGACAGGAAACAAGTAGAATGAAAGCAGTCTCTGAATCTGTCAGACTTACCTCATTATGGAAAACATCTGAGTTATTGTGTTCACATTGTAGTAAGCCTTTGTGAATTACAAGGATTTGGTCATGTTAACAATAGGTTAAGTAATTAAATATGGTGGATAATTGAAATGAAATAACTTAGAAGATTAAAACTTCAGATCAAGTATTAGTTTTTTTTCCCACTGCATAAATCACATTTTTGACTAAACAGCAGGGACAATTTGAGAAACAAAAAATAAATAAGGCAAACTACATGATTATACAGAATGATAAGGGAGATCTGGAGCAGATCACACCATAGTACTGGTCTGACCTATACAAGTACTAAAAATCTTTATAGGTAGGGTAGCAGCAGAAATTACTGAATTTGGTGATAAAAGACAAAAGCAAGATATTGTGATGTGATAAGTATGTTTTTTAAGGGGTTATGGTCCGATAATTTGTTCTTTAACTAGACCAATAATACTAATGGTTGTTCCACTTCCTTTAAGTGTAAAAGCCAAACAACAAAAAGGAGTAGCTAGAAGAGTTATTCAAAAAACTGGAAATCGAATTCAGTTCCTACTTTCAAAGATTTTATTTAAAATTTAACAGCAGTACTATGTAAAACTGAAAAAGAAGTGATCTGCATAAGATCTATAAATCATACTAAAACTTTTAAATCATACTGAAACGTTTAGTGTTTGCAATAGCCTTGAAATGTTGTTATTGAAATACCAAGACTCTTAATGTGTTAATAGTATAAGATTACCTTGATGATTCAGTGTATTCCTAATCCTGTATAACAGTATGTGATGTCAAACTTCTTCCTTTCTGTGTGTATATGAATTGCAATTATACAACAACTCCCCCATTAATATTAAAAAACGTGCACATTGATTGGTCAGCGTGCACGTTGTAAATCAGAGTTATAGTAATGGAAAAAGGTCCGGTCGCCCGGACTTTTTCCATTACTATAACTCTTTTTTTACAGCAACGGAGAACGCAAGATCTCCATTGCTTCACACTGTCTCACTGAGTTTAACATAGCGAGACAGCTTTGAAAAAAAGCAACGGAGATTCTCCGTTGCTTTTTTTAAAGCTGCCTCACTATATTAAACTTCTTTAACATAGTGAGACAGTTTGTAAAAAGCAACGGAGATGTTTCTTTCTCCGTTGCTTTTTTCAAAACTGTCTCGCTATGTGAAATTGGTTTAACATAGCAAAACAGTTTGTAAAAAGCCCACTGCTCTGATGTACTGCATAGGCATACGCATGCGCAGTACATGAGAACTTCTGTAGAATACCAGACAGCTGCAGAAGGGCAGCAATGAGGCATTATACAATGCCATTATTTAAGAAAAGTAATTTTTTTTTTCTTAAATAATGTCAATGTATAATAGCAATAACCCACTTTTGGGTGTGGGTAATTCTGGATTTACCCACGGTTGGCTTTGTTTGGCCACTCGGGCTTTGCCCTCGTAACCAAACCACACCAACCGTGGGTAAATCCAGCATTACCCACACCCAGGGGTGGGTTATTGCTATAATAAGTTAATCCAAATTGTCTTTAAAAAGACAGAAGTAAGAAATACCCCTATTTAAGCCACAGAAACAAGAACTACGAAAGATGGTGTTAGAAAGCCAAAAGGTGCTGTCAGAACTACCTGGCAGAGTAAATTTAATTCACAAAGTGGTAAGATTATTCCAGTAGAAAAGGTGAGCTTACAACCTCACAGAATTCTAGAACCTGAAAGAAAGGCACAACATGACATAGTAATAACATGTTAGAAGTAATCGAAAGGTCAATAAACAACAAAGTCATAGTTTTAATACATGGTCCTGAAGGAATGAATGTGAGCTGTGGTACTTACGGGAAGGAGATAAGCATTTTAAAAGATGTCAACTGCATGCACTCAAGTCACTTGTAGAAAAGATGGAGGGGCAAGAGTCTTAACTGAACAAATGGGTTACAAACATTCTAAGATGACATATAGCATATCTCAAACCACCATAAGGCAGATTGTCTGTTGCATGCACATATACCATCACCTAGGCATGAAATTGATCATTTCAGTCTGTGGGGAGGGTAGCAGTTTTGAAAACATGTTACAGTACTTGCCAGATAAAAAGAGCACAAGAGGCCCAGGTGTATGGAAATAGTGGTATAAGCCTTGTTTATATATGCAAATAGTGGAATAGTGGGAAAACTTTATGTTTGTCGGCAGTCAGTTGCTGAACATTAAGAATGTCATCACTGGAAAGTCTCTGGAAAAAAGTAATTATGTTTAGATCTGGAGAAGAGTAAGAAGGCAAGAGATGCATTTGTATCAATTTCTCAGTTTTCTCTGACTTAGTACTATCTTGGAGTTGATGGTAATGTTTCAAGTGGAGAAATATTTTGCAATTTTTTAATGGATGCAAAAAAAGCCATAAACCTTTCTCCACTATACATGAAAAAAATGTAAATAACATAAAATCAGAATGTGATAATGGAATAGTGCAAGCACAAAATGCAGCTGTCTACAAAATAAGAGCTATGTTATAGTTCTATCCATAATATCAAAGCAAAAAGGCCAAAAAGAGGGAAAAAAATATCTGTCCACCCATATATCCATCCCTCCATCCATCAGTTTTCTAAACTGCTTTTACTCTCGGGTCACAGCACTTGCAATTTGAGCACCATATGTCTTCAATATCTGCCCTATGTGTGAAGATATACCTCTCATATCTCTGATATTTATGTATTCTTTCTCCACACTAATGGAATTCTAACATATCTCTGGTAAGGTGTAGAATTTCTCCATCAGTTCTAGATCTGCCTAGGTCCTTTTCTCATACAGACATGTACTGCATACTTCCTGTGAGACATATCCAAGGGCCCTCCACACTATGTACCAAAGTACACATCCAAGATGTACCTGTAGATCAGAGCGTGTGTATGTACCTTTAAGAAGCATTTCCAGATGTAGCATATGCATATAAATAGCAAGTATGTGCAGGCAGCAGTGCCATTTTGAGAGAACAGCTAGAGTGTTAACATGTATAAGTGCAGTAGTCACTCTGTTTATATTTAAGTTTAAGTTACAAAGCCTTATTTCTGATGTGTTTGTGTGCAATAAAGCTGCTTGAACAGAACCCAGAAATGTTCATCTGTTTTACTCTGACCAGATGAGTGACATGGTGCCAGAAATGAGATCAACAGAGCTACTTCTACAAGCCATGAGGTGCACGGTTGAAGGTGAAGGCAGACTAAGCAGGTTGAGTAAAATAGATCACAGTCAAATGAAAAAGTTCTAGAAGTAAGCTAAAGGTAAAGAAAACTGTGCAAATTATTTATTTGGCAAAGAAAATGAAACAGCGCATTTATAAGACACAAGATACATTATTAATCAAACGAGTAGCACAAAATGCATTATTAATAAAACAAAATGTTTGAAGCCATGATATTTGATAAAACAATAAAAACATTCATATGCGGCTCAGAATTATCTTTGGTTTGCATAACAAGCATGTTTAAAGTAAAACGAGCACAAGAAAATTATACTTTGTATGAAAAGAGATTAAAGGGATATAACGAGTATAATAAAAAAAGGCAAATTCAGCTTAAAGAGCAAGGCAACTGTATGTTTTTATTAAAAGACCATGTTTGGGCATAAACTACTATTTCACATTGACCAAAGAAATTCAAAACATAACTAGAGTTGTTCAAAGTATCCCAGAGTGTGCAAAGTATTTGCAGAGTGTGTGCTTTATTATGGTGCAGTTATTTCAAAGAGTTTGCTGTGTGCAAAGTACAGTTATATTGCAAAGGGCAGTCAAAGTACAGCCATTTCAAAAAGTTTCTTGAGCTGTGTGCATTTATTCAGAGAAAGCCATCATTTCAGAGTGTTTCTTATACTGTGCAGAGTTATTTTGCAAAGTATAGCCATTTTGAAAGGTTCTGTGCTGTGTACAGTTTATTTGCAAAGTGCATTCATCTCAAAGTTTTTCTTACTTTGAGCTTTTTCCATTGTGTACAGTTATTCACAAAGTACAGTCATTTTGAAATATTTCTTATGCTGATAAGGAGTGGTTTCATAAAGTAGTGATTTCAAAGTGTCCTTGAGCTATGGAGACTTATTTGGCAAAGTGCAGTAATTTCAAAGAGCCTGTTGTGCCCTTGGATGCAATTGCAAGTACTGGAGTATATAGATTTATGTGTGAATGTTCATACGTTATTCCAAGCACCTTCACTACTGTGTATTGATATTGCAGAGGTATTTTGCAGATCAAGTCCACAGGATTCAAGCAAGAATACAATATTTTCATACAAGCAGCTTTTTTGACAAAGATGCATGTACAAGGGCATTCATTTTGCTTAACTTAGCTGGGTCAGAAGCTATTGAAATAGATCATTCATTTGTGTATGCAGCAGAAGTATATGCAGGAGGGGGGGCAAACCATCATATTGTGGTACCGGCTGAATCAAGGGAAGACCCTGAGTGCTTAAAACATAAATTTAGAGAAATGTGCAACCCCCAGACAAATGTCACACTAGAAAGGGACTTATTTTATAGAAGAGACCAAAGTCAGGTGAAACTTTTGCAGCTTGTATCACTGACTTGAGAAACAAAGCCAAAATGTGCAGATATGGTGACTTGAAAGATGAGTTAATAAAGGACAGGCTTGTGTGTGGTGTTAGTAGTGATGCAATGAGAACAATTTTGCTTTGTGACAGTGATTTAATGTTAAGCAAAGCCATAGAGATTTGTCAATTCCATGAACTCACAGAAAGGCACACAAGTAACTTGCAAGTGATAAGAGCATGGTTTCAGCAGCCTCTAGAGCAAACATAGACAGCATGCAACATGTGGCAAGCAGAAACAGGCCTAAGCACATGGCAGCTGCAACCCCAGTAGGCATACACTCAACCTGGAAACATCATAAATCTGGACAAGACCCATGAAAAATAGGTACAAATCTGTATGCTGATTTGATACATAATTACATAACCCCCACTCCAGTGGAATTGTGGGATACCAACTTTCCAAAGCAAACTGAACAACAGAACCAAAATATAGCACCAGAGTCCCCCTGCAGCCATTCCAGTGTCCCATTACCTGGCTATTTCACCCCATTTACCATAAACACTAATGTGTGCATACTGCTTTACTTCTACAATGATTATTTGGATTTTATTTTTACATTTTATAGCACAATGCACAAACACTAATAGATATCTGCAAAGCAAAGCAATATTGTCCCACAATGAAAATTGACTTGTCATTAAAACTTCTCTGCTCTTGAAACTCACATTCATTGAAACAGCAATGAAACCCACACCACATCCAAAGAAAATGCATCTGGCCAGTGGTGGATAAAGATTATTTTTTGGCTGTTTTCAAATCATAGGCCCCTTGCACACAAAACAAGAAACATACATGCATTTTTTAATATATCTTCCTGACTTTATTAAATGATATTCCTTGTATAATACAGCACACTTGTTGAACTTAAGTTAGAGTGCATTTTAAATTTATTGTTTGAACATTTTTCCAGTAGGCAATGAAACAAAATGCCCAAACCATTTTGGGGGGGGGGGGGAACAAAAAGCCAAAAACCAGGGACACATTTTAAACATTGCTTATATAATTTTGGAAAGTTGCTTGAATAAAATGTTGTTTTACCACCATGCATTTTACTGCCAAGTCTTGAACCCAGAACCCCGTGCACGACAGTCAGAGAAACATGTCACTAAGCCAAATCAGCAGTTTCCTGAAAGGCAGGAAGACTGAAACTTAAATGGCTATAATTTAGTGAATTCAGTTCTCACTTCTCACCATAGCTCTCAACCTCTTAGCACAAAAAACCTGGATAAAGTTAATGAGGGAATACAGCCCCAAAATAGAGACAAATTTCAAATACTGATCTTATAAACTTAGAAAATTGTTAGAATAAAAGGTTTTGTGTTACCATTTATTTTCTGATGAAAGAAGTCTGAAATTCAAATGCCTGTCATTATTTAGTGAATTAAATCCTTCAATGATTTGCCACAAAAATCCTGAAAACCACACACACACCCTGTGTAGCCAGAAAATGGTTTAAGCAACTCCGTGTAGCTGTGTTCACAAGTAAAATAATAATCTCCATAAACAGAAAGCAACCTCTGTGCAGCACCAGAAATCATAAAGTCCAACTCACTGTTAAGCGTGCAGCTGCAGCGCCAGAAATCATAAAATCCAACTCACTGTTAAGCAACTCCATGCAGCACCAGAAAAGTGTGTAATAAACTCTGAAAACAGAAAGATACCTCTGTCCCACTTAATAAACAGAAAGTGGCTTAATAAACAAAAAGCAAAGCAAAACAACCTCTGTGTGGTTTAATCAACCCCCTCTGTGTGGCTTAAGCAACTCCATGCAGCACCAGAAATCTGTTTACAAGTAAAGTCAAAGCAAAGCAACCATACAAGTAAAATCAAAGCAAAGCAACCTCCATGCGGCTTAATCTCTGTGTGGCTTAAGAACTCTGTTTACAAGTGAAATAAACTCTGGACTGTTAACAAATAAATAACTCACTCTCTCTGTTCACAAAGTCCCAGTAGCTGGTCTCCGTGTAGAACTCCTTGCAAAATAAACTCTGTTCTCCATGTAGATCTCTGCAGTAGCAGTTATTTCCATGCAGGAAAAAGGAAATGAAAGGGTGCCACTCGGGAATAATATCACCCCATTATTTGGACCCCAAAACTCGGTAAAAAACAAGCAATTCAGTATGGTTGGGAGGTATACCTGCAGGTGTGGCAGGGAGCTTCCATAGCTTTCTAGCAAGTTCCAAGACTAGCTCAGTAAAAAGGGCATGCTCACCACAGTATGAGTGAGTCAGCAAAACCCAAGTCAAGTCTCATTGTTAACTGTTTCATTGTTAACTGTCATAATTGTGGTGCCAACCATAAGTCTAAAAGAGAGAAGTGCTTAGCATTTGGTCAGCAATGACACAAGTGTAAAAAATGGAACCATTTTCAAAAGTTTTGCAATATCAAGCAAACCTCATTCAGTTATCAAGAAAGGTCACTCAAAAAAGTAGATTTATCATATAGAGAGCTGCAACCCTACTTTCTATGCAGATGGTGTATCGGTGGTTGGTGAAAAGGTTAATGCAGTCGATTTCTTGGTAAAGAATGAAGTATTTTTACTGTCCTGATCAATGGCAAACCCATGGAGCTTAAAGTAGTCACTGGTTCAAAGTATAATGTAATCTCAGCAGAAACATTTGCTTAAGTGAGAGCTGGTGAGCAACTTAATTTGGTCAATTGTGCAAAGCTTGTTGCTTACTGAGGTGAAAAGATTCAAACAAAAGGCTCAGTAGTGCTTTCATGCTATTCAGCTGGGAACAGTCACAGCTTGCAATTTTATGTAGTCTGAAGACCTGCGCAGTCATTATTAGGTCTCAAAGACAGTTTGAGAATGAAACTGCTTTCTTTTACCAAAGAAGTACATCATGCAAGCACATGTCTCAGTTCCAATTTTAGTGATGCTAGGCAAACTTCCATTTGTGTACTCCATGAAAGTAGACCCAGAGGTCAGACCAGGAAGAAGACCTCCAATAGCTATGCAGGACAAAGTCAAGGTCCAGTTAGACAAAATAGTGCAGCAAGGTGTGATTTGTCCAGTCACAGAACCAACTGAGTGGGTGTCATCCATGGTAGGTGATCATAAGAAAAATTCAGATGAAATCAGAATATGCATTGACCCAAGAGACTTAAACAAGGCATTAAAAAGACCTCATCATCCTATGCATACAGTTGAGCAGACTGCAACCTTCATGCCAAATGCCACAAATTTTTTCTGTCTTAGATGCAAAGAGTTCATTTTGGCAAGTGATGCTTGATCACAAATTTCACTACTGATTACATTCAATACCCGAGTTAGTAGAGACAGATTCCTCAGGATGCCTTTTGGAATAAATTATGCCAGTGAAGCCTTTCAGGGTGCAATGAAGCAATTTTTTTCAGGCTAACAATGTGCAATAATACTGTACTTGATGATTTACCGGTTGGAGACAATGATGAAGCAGAGCATGACAGATACCTCAGAAAAGTTCTGGCAGAGCATGCACAGTGAATTTAAAGCTCAGTCCTCTGAAGTGCAAATTCAGGCTACCAGAAGTTACTTACGTAGGTCATTTATTTACAAGTACAGGCTTACAACCAGATCCTTCTAAACAAATAGCCATTCTTGAGATGCCATATCCAGACAATGTCCAAGCTCTACAATGTTTTCTTAGTATGGTAAACTATTTGGGCAAATGTATCCATGATTTTAGTGAGTTATCAGCACCTTTAAGAGAGCTGACATGCAAAAATGTTGCAAGGTCATGATTAGAACACCAGAGAGCATTTGATAACTTCAAACAGCAAATTGGTAACCCACCTACATTAAGATACTATAATGTCCACAAACCAGTAGTTCTTTCATGTGATTCTTCAAAGTTTGGCCTTGGCACAGTTATTCTTCAAGAGGGCAGACCTGTTGCCTGTGCATCTAGAACTCTTACCTAAACTGAGATGCAATATGCTCAAATTGAGAAGGAATTTCTGCCAATTGTGTTCGCATGCTCGAAGTTCCATGATTATATTTATGGCCAAGCAATCCAGATAGAAACTGACCATCAACCTCTAGTCACTATTTTAAATAAGCCTATGCATTCTGTTCCAGCAAGACTGCAAAGAATGATGCTTAGATTGCAAAAGTACAATTTCAAAATGGTCTATACAAAAGGTAAACTTTATATGGCTGATACCTTATCCAGATCACCCAGAAATACTACGGAACAGCTTGATGCAGAGAATTTTGACTTTGATGTCATGGAAGTGTGTAATTTTTCTACCACAAGATTTGATGAGCTAAGAGATGATACAAAGACTGATCCAATTTTGCAAATGCTCACCCACTACATCAATGTAGGATGGCTGTCAAAACAATCCTATGTACCGCTAGAAGTACAACCTTATTTTCCATACAGAGATGAGATGTTGATAGAAGATGGTATCATTTTCAAAGGTCCAAAAGTTGTTGTTCTTACTTCCTTACAATGTGAATGCATTCAGATTTTCCATTGTGACCACCCATGTCCCAATTCTATCAAAAGAAGGGTGAGATAACTAGTATTTTGGCCTTCTTTAGCAGAAGACATTGATAAAGTGCTTTCTTCTTGTTCAGTGTGCAACAGTACTAAGCCGCATTTGCAAAAAGAACCACTTCAGCTAAGCCAAATTCTTGAACTACCTTGGTCAACAGTAGCAATTCACATATTTGAGTAGAACAGTCAACATTACTTTGTGTTGGTAGACTCTTATTCGAACTGGTTTGAGATTGATTTGCTACCTAACCTAACATCCATTGCTGTTATTACTAAGATGAAACATCATTTCTCGGTCCATGGTAGTCCATACAAAGTTATTTCTGACAATGGTTCTCAGTTTACCAGTCAATTGTTTCAGGGGTTTGCTAAAGAGTGGGACTTTATCCATGTTACTAGCAGTCCTGAATATCCTTAGTCAAACGGCCTTGCTAAATGTGCAATACAGACTACAAAGCAATTACTGGAGAGGTCAAAGTGTGACAATACTGATATCTTCTCAAATTTACTCAATCTCAGAAATATACCTCGTGACAATCTACATGGCCTACCTGCTCAGAGACTTCTATCTAGGCAATCCAGAACAACCTTGCCTATCAGTTCTAGTTTGTTGGTGCCTAATGCTAAAAACAATGGACCAATTAAAGTCCAACTTTTTAAGAAGCACTCTTCTCAGAAGATCAGCTGTGATAAAAGGAGCAGATTTCTTTGTCTGTTGAAAAAAGGAAAGACAGTGTGGATGCAAATGGCGAAAGGCTTTGGTCAAATTGGTCAAGTGAGAGGTGTATGCACCGAACTGAGATCGTACTTAGTGGAATCTGAGGGTATACAGTATAGGAGAAACTGCAGACATCTTCTTCCTGTATCAGAAATGATATCGCAGCATCATACCTGTGATACAGACTCTAGATCTCAGAGTAACCCTGACAATGTTAATAACGAAAAACATGTGCAGTATCCACTTCTGTTCCTGATGATGACGCAGTTGTCCCCAAAGTTGAACATTCCTTGAAGACAGTCCACATTGCTAGATTGAATTCCGACTTTTATGTTACGTGATCAGGTCATATTTCCAGACCTAGTGTAAACTACAGAGCAACTTGGAAATAGTTCTTTTATTTGTGCCTAATCTTGTATGACTGCATATCAAATAATTAGTTCTGTATAACTACATGTCAAAAGATCATTTCTGTAAATTGCCAGTTATTGAATACTATCATGTTGTATATAGACTATTTCTCTAAGAGGGAGGATGTAGATCAGAGCATGTGTATGTACCTTTAAGAAGCATTTCCAGATGTAGCATGTGCATATAAATAGCGAGCACATGCAGGTCGCGATGCCTTTTTGAGAGAACAGCCAGAGTGTTAACATGGGTTAAGACGGCGATTCAGGTCGTGGCTTGCTATAGGTCCCCAACTATGTACGAAAACTCTCACCCCACATTTCTCAGCACCCTGTAAACTATTAGAGTCCAACGCAACACTCTCATACTAGCTGACTTCAACTACCCCTCCATCATTTGGGAAAACTACTTATGCACCATACACTGGCCCAATGCTTTCTGAAATTCATCATTGCCAATGCCCTGGGCAAGCTCATACTTAACCCCACTAGAGGAAGCAACATCCTTGTCCTGGTTATTACTAACACTGGCAAACATTGCTCTACACCAGTAGTCAATTCCTCCCTGGTTAGATCTGACCACAAACTAATCATCATGGAAATCCACATCTCACTCACACCCCCTGAAAAGGTAACCACCATGAACAACATTTCCAAAGCTGACTTTGGTCTCCTAAAAACAGAGATGGCTAACTTCACGGCACCCATGCCAATGGAAAATAGATGTATGAGTGCCAAATCATACACCAATGCACTGTACGAACATGTACATAAATGCATGGAACTAGCCATACCCCACAGAACCAAGACAATCTCCTCCAAAAAATGAACCCCATCTGGTGGTTCCCTGCCATTAATAAACTCTAGAATAGAAGGAAGAAACTTTTGCAGGAAAAGGTGAATTCCCAAGACTGGAAACACTCCCTTATTAGCCTCAACAAAAAGTTCAGATCCCTCATCAAAACCTCTAAAGTCAGCTATGAAGGCAGAATTGCAGCAGACAGTAAAAACAACCACAAAGCCTTCTATAGTTATATCAAGAATCTCCACAGAAATACCCAGGTTTGCTCTGAGTTGCTGGACAATGGTACCTCCTATACTAAGCCAACAGATTTTGGCAACATACTGGCTGACAGATTTACTGCCAGCTTTACCCCCGCCCCCCCCAAAGGACTAATCACAATACCGGAGGAATGCCAGACACTCAGCATTACTGCAGCACAGGTTAAAGCTGCATTGTCCAAGACAAAGAATACAGCTTCCATGGGACCCAACAATAACCCTGGAAGTGTTCTACATGAACTACAAAGTGAACTGACACCACATTTGTGTGCCCTGTTCAATCACAGCCTCACCTCAGGGTTTGTCCCTACTGAATGGTGCACTGCTACAGTCATCCATCTCCATAAAGGGGGAGAGACTACAGACCCTGGGAATTATCACCCCATTAGCCTGACAATTCAGATATGTAAAGCTATGGAGCATATCACCATGGACCTAATTAACAAGGAAATAGGGAATCTCCAAACTCCAGATCCCACACAATTTGGTTTTTGAAAGGAAGATCATGCCTGCTCAACCTGGTTGACTTCTTTGAGTCAGTCACCAGAACTGTGGATGAGAGCAAGGCAGTTCATATAGCCTACCTTGATCTGGCCAAGGACTTTGATACCATTCCCCACTCAGGAATTATTGATGAACAAGGCGTCAACCCCTATATCACTAGGTGGGTTGCAAATTGGCTCACGTAACCCACAATGTGAAAGTAGCAGACTCCAAGTCAGACTGCCGACCAGTCATGAGTGGAGTCCCACAGGGATCGGTCCTGGGTCCTCTCTTCTTTGGCTTCTACTTCTCAGAAGTCCAGGCCAACATGGAGGGACTCTGGCTGAACAAGTTCACAAAAGACTGCAAGCCGGGAGCCATTATTAACTCCCCAAGTGATGTAGACATCCTACAGAAAGGCCTCACTGAGACCAATAACTGGCATTGAAACCATGGCCTTAAGCTTAATGCCAAAATATGTATCATCATTACCTTTGGGAAAAACTCCATTCTCACTAATTACCACATTGATGGGAGCCCACTGAACACCAAATGCGTTATAAGAGATGTGGGGACACTGGTTGACAGCAATCTCTCCTTCGACCACCACATTGCCACTGTGGTCAGAAAATCCTTCTGTGTGGCACATTTCATTACCAAGGATTTTGCATATAGGAAGAAAGAGGTTATCATCTGTCTCTACTCTTCCCTCATTAGTCCAATCACTGAGTATAATGCCCCATTTGGCATGTACCTGACTAGACACATGCAACAGCTGGAAAGGCTGCAAAAGTACCTCACAAAGAGGATCCTAGGCCTTAAATACATGTCCTACATGGACAGACTCAAAAAACTCCAGCTATTCTCTATCTCATATTGTCTGCTAAGAGGCGATTTCTGCTTGACTTACAAAGCCATGTCTGACACAGTTCTGGTAGAAATGCTACAGCTAAAGAAATCCAAATCCCTCCACACCACATGCTCCAGAGATCTCAAACTCATTACCAGATTCAACAGAACATGCTGGAGGGACGGGTTCATAACCCATAGACTGCCCATGCTCTGGAATAGACTTCCCATACATGTCAAGCAGAGCACCTCACTGGCCTTCTTCAAGAGAAATCTTGATGAGTGGATAGGAAATAGAAAATTCACTCCGGGGATCACCGTAGTGGCTCTACGTGATAGAGACATTGGGAACTAATGTCGGGTGGCACGATGCCTGGGCATTTCTATGGGCTAGGCTTGTAAAGGCTCCAGGGCCATTAGCCTAGTACACACCTATGAACCTATGTACGAGTGCAGTAGTCAGTCTGTTTATAAGTTTAAGTTACAAAGCCTCATTTCTAATGTGTTTGTGTGTAATAAAGCTGCTTGAACAGAACCCATGAATGTTCAACTGTTTTACCCTGACCGGACGAGTGACAGTACCTATGCTTTGTGATATTTGTAGATTACTAAGGTCATCATGCTGTCATAAAAAGTGAGCCTAACATCCCTCTAAACCTACACATAAATCATCCCATCTATCCATCTATCTATGTATCT